>NC_057406.1:45452232-45693935 GCF_019320065.1 Cervus canadensis
TACTGTATGTGCTCAGCTGAAATGCTCGGAAGTCTACAATTATATTAATGTAGCTCCTTAATTGCATATAATGGGATTTTCAGGCTACTGCAACCTATCACATTTATCATATCCCTAATAAAATTACTCAGTTTTTGTCTAAGGCCTTTTTATTTACTCCTCATTTAATTTAGAAGAACTCTAGAAAATAATTTAATTCTTGAGAAATTAAATCATTTGTAACAAAGGAGGAAAATGTGAAATCCAGATTAAGAGCTGAATCCACTTACGAGGCAGTTACCCGAAACCCAGAGTCCTGGTGATGAGATATCTTGTGCCACAGGCGAGGAACAATCATGAGTGAGTCAGGCCAAGACTCTGCTTCTAAGATTCTGGACTGTCCTTTGGGGAGGAATAGGCATGTGTGTAAACCCTTTGATGTTGAAAACAAATATTCCTTGGTATATAGAATAGATGTCTTCCCCTCCGAAAGTTAGCTGCCTTTAAGGCAAATTTCTTCACGTTTAAGTCCCATTTGCACCAATGGCCGTTAAGAACTCCAACCGGCATTTCAAAACTAAAGTCTCTCCAGCATAGGTAGTGTAGAGTTCCTAGTAAGCAAAAGGCAGCGGTTTATAAGAAAAGGTTAATGGTATTCAAAAATCCCTGAAAAATACCCATGCTGACCCTCAAAAATTCCAAGCTCAGTTTAAACCTGTTGTGGAGAGAAAGGGGGGAACCAGTGCTCAGGAACTGGTGGGCGGGAGGACGGCCAGGCTGTCAGTGAGGTCTTGGTGGACCCGGCGCCTGGGAGGGGGCGCAGAGGGGCCAAGATGTGGACTGACCTGCTTGCTCACTCTCCTTTGCTCTCATTCGTCCCCTTTGAATTCCTCTAATCTCATTGCGCTTGTTATGTGTCTGCTCAAAGCTTTCCTTTTTGGTTTATCCAACCCTGGGGTGGAATCACTGTCTCCTTACATCTGACTGGAGTCCCTGACTACATGTGTGCGTAGCTTACTAAGTTGCTTCAGTTGTGTCTGACTTTGCGACTCGATGGACTGCAGCCTGCCAGGCTTCTGTGTCCAAGGGATTCTCCAGGCAAGGATACTGGAGTGGATTGCCGTGCCCTTCTCTAGGGGATCTTCCCAACCCAGGGATCAAACCTGCATTTCTTACCTCTCCTGCACTGGCAGTTGTGTTCTTTACCACTAGAGCTGCCTGGGAAGCCCCGACTACACATATGGGAGTGGCCAGGGCACTCTTTTTCTATTTCTGGGGAAAGCATGACATTGAAATAGAAAGCGTAGACATGCTGCTTGGCGTCTTCCTGGTCTCACCTTCTCAGAGTCATCCCTCCAGGATGGTCATAGCCTTGACTGTTCTTTTGGGCTCAGTGAAAACTTCCTCTGGCCCATGGTCTCTGGCTCCTGAGAGTTTTGGCTCTGTCCTGGACCACAGGGTAGGTAGAGGAGTCATGTCTTGTCTTGGCAGCAGTAACTCTCCAGAGAACATCTGACCACTGATGCTACTGTCCAGGAGTACTGGCAGAAGGAGGGAGAGAGAGAGGAAGGGAGGGGGCGTGTGCATTGAGAAGGAGAAGATAGATAGTGATACAGAGGCATTTGAAGGTAGAAAATCTTGAGTCAGTGTTTGATTTGTCCAAGTGCACTGGGGACCCTCAAGGACAGTAGATCAGAGGCATAGAAAGTCCAGACATTTGAGCTGAGATTTAAACCCCCATACCAATTCTCCCAGTTTCATCCAGAAAGTGGGGATAACGCCCTTTAAAGGGTTGTGGTGAGCCATAACTAAGGGGCAGAGAGTGTAAGTATTCACAATGTGGGCTGTTATCACTAGAAGTCTCAGAGTAGAATGTCCAACCCACCCTTTTTTTAATAGGTGCCTTGTAGTTTTGAGGTCAAAATATTGTTCATCTTCGGGTAAAATGAATAGACAGATTGAGGGAGCGCAGGTGGTGTGTCTTTTTTCCTATCGCACATACTGTGTGCTGCGAAATGCTGCTTGTCTGGCTGCTCTCTCTTGACAATTATCTGCACCACATGCAATGTGTATTTAGCATATATGGAGAGGAGGGTGACCAAACCAGAGGCTTTAAACTATAGTATCTTCAGTGACAAAAAGGCTTAAGGCTTTCCCTCTTCAATTATGCCTGCAATTTTCCATGAACCAGGTGCTTTCCATCAAAAAAAATTTTTTTGTAATACCTGTCTCCCTCACAACCATCTCCCCAGTCTCTAATTCTAAGTACTAAAGCACATCTACCAGTGCTATATGCAGGTAAGACCACAAGAGTTCTTGAATTTATCTTTATTCTACTGAGAACTTTCATTCAGGTCTTACTGGTGGACATAAGAGTGATGAAGTGGATGTTAGGAGAATTTCTTACTTTTAGCTCCTTGTTTTTCACCTTTTTCAAGGATTCCTCTTGTTGGTTCAACAAATAAGAGAAGTACCAAAGCGTAGAATATGTTTTTTTTCCCAATCTAATGAAATTGTAGCTTTGAAAATGTTAAAATATGGTGGGCTGTGTAGAGGACTAGCTCTTTGTGGCTGCCTGGACAGTGAGAATGTTTAGGGCCAGTTATTTGCCTGCCTGTTTGACCTGATGCACTGGCGTCTGAGAGAAATGAATCTCAGGAGAGTATTTATTTGGGTTACCATAGCAACAGAAAGGGGCGGGTGCAAAGGTGGGTTTGGAAACCTGTAAAGAATGCACACAAGTTGGTATGACAACTACAGTACCTACTTCTCTGAGTTTAGATGTTTCCGGGAAAGTCTAATATTTAACTTTTCCAGTGGCATTCAGACTTTTTTCTGGCCATTGGTGGTTAATGTGGCATGACTCAGACTTTGATGTCTGATGTCTTTTTAAGAAGTTAGATTCCTGCAGGAATTCAGTGACTATTACATTTTGAGTCATAATACTCCTGTGGCAGTCTAACAGGAATAAACTTTTTCTTTTTTTAATTATCTCGTTCTATCTTTTTGGCTTCCGACTAATAAAAAAAATGTTCTTTTTACTGATGTGTACTAACACCGGGTGCCCTTCTTTATCATTCCATTATTGAGCTGAACATTTTAAATGTCATTTAGAAGAACATTATATTGAGCTGCTCACAAAGAAATGCCTTTCATGTTGGGATTCAATATGGGAATTTAATTCAGCCTTGCCCTGAGATACTGGAAAGATTAACAGATTATAGGATGAGAATGGAAATTTAAATGACAGATCAAAGAGAGTTGAGTAGGCCGTGGTCTTGATTTCCCCAACTAAGAGACAGACGAGTGAAATAAAAGTGTGTGTATTGGGGAAAAAAGCAGGTATAAAAGCAAGTTATACACATTTATTTGAAATCTCTACACTAGAACCTGGGTGTTGGAATCTGTAGATTCATGGAAATCTGAGGAGCATAGGGTTGCTAAGACAAAGACCTCCTTCCCATCCATCACGTGTTTTTATCCTCACTCTGTCCCGTGCTAAGTCGATTCAGTCGTGTCCGACTCTGCGACCCTATGGACTCTAGCCTGCCAGGATCCTCTGTCCATGGATTCTCCAGGCAAGGATACTGGAGTGGGTTGCCATTTCCTACTCCAGGGGGTCTTCCTGCATCTCTTATGTCTCCTGCATTGGCAGACAGGTTCTTTATCACTAGCACCACCTGGGAAGCCCTGTCCCAACCGTTCCTGCTCCATCTCCTGCTTCAGCTTCTTTAGATCTTGTTTGGAATCTTCTCTTAGCTCCTCCTCGGCACTGAGTAGGTTGACCAGTGGCTCCAGTTTGCTGGGACCATCACATCTGGAGCATTGAAATTGCCATGATGCTTCACAGTTCCAGTCACACTGGGCAGGTGGTCACCCAGCACTGAGTGTGCGTCGCATATTCTTTCCTGCTTCCCGCGTCCTGTTTCCTATCACTGCTCCGTGTGCAGCCACTTTGTAGCTTGTCAGTGGTCCACACAAGTGCAGTATAATATGCCAGCCACTCGCTCTATGTGATTATTTACATTTAAAGTGATTAAAGTAAAATGAAAAATTCAGTTCCTCAGACTCTAGCCAAGTGCCCGAAAGGCAGGTGGCCACCCCCTGGACAGTGCAGCTATAGAACATTTCTAGGCTCTCAGCTGTTCTATTGGACAGTGCTGATCTAACAGAGCTCCTGAGAATGGGGCAGGGGCATGCATGCAAATTTGCTCTGCAATTTATGGTTTAGATATAATGTTCCTTGGATATGTTAAATGCTAGAAGAACCAAGTAATTCTTAGGTTCCAATTTCTTTGAATTTCTCCTTCTACCAACTGTAGAACATGTAATAAGGCTATCTGTCATCCTTATTGGGTCATTTGTCAAGCAGGTATTGAGTACCTGTGCTAGGATACCATGATGAATTATGGTGTCTGCCTTCCAGTAACTTACGGTCTAAAATGAGAAGAAGAGTTGTGATAGTTATCATATAATAAGTCTCTTCATAAGGCACATAAGAGGGGTTGATGAGCAGTTGAGGTTCTCAGAGAAAACTTTGCAGAAGACATGATACAGAACGAGGAATTGAAGAAGCAGGAAGAGGCAGTGCAGTGTATGGATAAGGACCTGGAACATCTGAGTTTGAATCCTGCTTCTGTGCTTCTCCCAGCAGTTTATTTGCTGTGTGACTTTGGACAAGTTTCCCAACTGATCTGTTCTGAAGTGTCCTCCTCTCTAAAATGAGGACAATAATAGTATCTTTCTCATAGGGATGTAATGATTAAATGAGTTAATGATTAAATGAATTAATTAAATGAGTTAATACTCAAAACACTCATTGAGTAAGGTGTGGCCCATGGTAGGAGCTCTGCAACTGTTAATAAACAAGAAGGGAAGGTAATTGAGACACAGCATGTGAAAGTGCAGAACATGCATTACAGAGGCATGATGTGTTAGAGAACCAGACTTTCTGGAACTGTAGGGGTTGAAATGGTGGTGGTGGGCGGTGGCCATGCTAGGGGCATGGGGATATAGAACAGGGAGGAGGGGCAGGGAGGATTAAGGACTAAGTAGACGAACATATCAGTGGACCATCCCCATGACTGGTGACATGATTCTGTGACAGGAAGCTGATTTTTTTTTTAAGCAGGGAAAAGAGGAAATTAGATATTCAGTTCACACAGGTCGCAATCTGATGGCTGGGAGGATGTGTTTGAGAAGATTGACAGCATCTGAAGCATGAGAAGGCCTGAAAGGAGACAACAGATTTGAGAGGTATTTAGAAGGTTTAAAAAAAGAACTGTGGGGAATGAGCAAAAGGGACAAGTACTATGTAGCAATATGTTAATTAACCTAGTGCACTTGAAAGTAAGAACATAGGGTTACATTTGGGGGCTAATTCTAAAGACAGTCTCCCCTGCTTCTAGAAGATGTTGTCACAAAGAATAAGCTATTATTCTTACTTACTGCTTTATTGTAAACTCGTAAATGGAGCCTTATTTTTTTAAAGAAAATTTCCCGATTATGTATGGAGAAAGAAAAGGGAAGACGTGAGGGTGGGAAGTGGTGGACAGTTTAACATCATTCTGTTATTCTAAGTTATTGCTTTGTCTTTGGAAAAGTAATAAAAGCTTATTTCCTTTATAACTTCATCTGTGTTCTTGGCGCTGTCACATTAACCCCACATTAGTATTAGATTTTAATAAAGGACAACACTGCAGGAAGAAAGATGTTTGCTAAATCTAGGAGCAGGCCATATAATTTTGTTTTTGGAAGGTTTCTAATATTGTTTTTATTTTTTCATTGTCTTGAAAATGATATTTAGCTTTGTCAGATAACTGCAACAGAAAACAAAGGCTTTTTTGAATAGGACTTGGTAAGTGTGCACTTCTGTTTCTTTACCAGTTTACCTCTTGGTAGCATTTTGGAGCCAAAAGTGTGTTGGACACCTTGATTGGAAAGAGTCCCCAGAGTTCATTTCTGGGCTGAGGTATGTTGCATTTCTTCCAGTATTATACACTCAGTGAGTCTGATGATGACATTATAGTATGTGACCTCGTGTCATCTGTGAGCCTCTGATGGCTAATGAGCTTT
This sequence comes from Cervus canadensis, assembly GCF_019320065.1. Taxonomy (NCBI): domain Eukaryota; kingdom Metazoa; phylum Chordata; class Mammalia; order Artiodactyla; family Cervidae; genus Cervus; species Cervus canadensis. The sequence continues at coordinate 45,458,287 of NC_057406.1, forward strand.
GCTGCTCAACCCAAGGCTGGTTCCTGCTGCACAGGCACCTCAAGATGTCCTTGGCATGCTTCTTCTGGAATCTCTACCCTCACGGCTCCTTTTGAGGGCCTCAGATTGCCTACAATATCTTAGATGATTCAAACCTAAGTGTTTCCATGGATGGAAGATCTTTCCATCTAATACCCCACCTCTAAGATTTAGTTCCCCGACCAAGGATCGAACCTGGACCCTTGACAGTGAGAGTGCAGAGTCCTAACCACTGGACCGCAGGGAATTCCCCCTTCAGAAATATACTTATTGACTCCTTAATTTCAAGTGAGATCAATCACTCTATGATCCTTGAACCTTCATTAATATCAAAATATATTAATGGCTAACATTTTGGGTGCTGAATGTGCTGAATACATTCATTATTTCTTTTATTCTTTAATAGAACCTACTGAAGTTTGTGCAGCTATTATCCACACTTTACAGGGGAGGGAATGAAAAGTTGGAGAGGATGGTGAATCTGTAACAAGTCACTCAATAGAAGGAGATGGAGCTGGGTGATCTAGCTCTAGAATCCAGTCTCTTAACCAATATCCTGTAAAGATCACTTCCCCTGCAGCCACCAGCCTTTCTCACAGGCACCTTGCTTTCAGGAAATGCCCCATGTGGTAGGAAGCCTGCTGAGATGTCACTTGGCAGGATCTTGCAGAAACCAGACTAGCTTTGTCTTTCCTGTTAGGCATGACAATCTTCTAGGCCTCACTTTTCAGGGACTCCTAAAGTTCTCCTAAGAGAAAATTGCCAAACCTCAGCACGTAAGTGCGGAGTTTCCAGGGGTAGTTTTCTCTTTGTAAGACATTTTGATAGCAGTAGCTCAAACTCATTGAAGAGGAAGAGACAGTTTTATCATCTTCATGACTATAGATGAAAAATGGACCCCAAAATAGTTAAGTGGCCTCTTCAGGTTTTGAATTGCGAGTCTTCAGAGGTAACAAAAATGGTGGCCGGAAGATAAAGAAATCTCTTCTTTCTCTCAAAGCCTCATCATTTTGGGGTGTATAGGATTCTCTTTGCTTCTTCAGGGTATCTGGCAGCACTCCCAGGGACTGGCCTGATCCCCCACCCCCGGGAGAACAAGGCAGTGCAGCGGCCAGTTCTTGCAGGGGCCCAAGTGGGTTGATTTGCTGAGTAACTGCCGTTTGTTGCTCTCTTCCATGCAGGAAGGGCTCTTTTTTCCCTCTGTGCTGACTCAATTACACTGCTGAGAAAGGCCACAGAATATTTTTATTTTGGTCATCCTCTCATTACCCTTAGATAAAGTAGCCACAGGCACTGTGTAGGTGGCATTTATAGTGGTTTGCAGTGGAATTGGTGTTCTCTTCTGTTTTGCCAAAACACAACTAAGAAAAATCTTCTGGTTGTGGGAGGGAATGGAAGCTGCTCACCCACAGGTCATATCCTGTTACAGAGAATGCTGCCATCACCGTGTGATGAAAAGGGTTTTCGGCTACAGCACCCATCTTTCAGAAAGCAACATGAGACCCATTTACGCCTTCCAGCTACCGTTTCATCTCGTTCCTTTCATCTTAATCACTTCTGGAGCATTATTCCATCTCACGATTTGAAATTCCCAGACACCCCTTTTAGAACAGCTCTTATTCCTCCAAATTATACAGAGTCCACCTCTTTTTACTAAGATTGGTGAAGGTTCCCTTGACTGTTGGATTCAAAGGCTGCTTCTCAGTCTCTCCACTTTGGTGCTATGAACAACACCTTTAGCATGCACTAGTCGGCAGACTCTGTGGATCCCACTCAGTGTCTAGTACATACTAGGAACACATAGAAGACTCGCCCACAGTGTCTTGGCCTCTGAGGAATGGTCTCAAGTGGGCTGCCCACTGTTTCTCTGACACCCCTTCTGTACTTCCTCTTCCTCACTTAAATGCCTCTGGAACTGTAGCCTGGGTTTCTAAACTTTCCATCTCTGTTTATCATTTACATCCTCTAGCCACAGTTTTGTTTCTTTCAATCTACTTCATTCCTACTTCCAGCACCTCTGATATTCTTCACTCCTAACCCACACGCATACAAGGACACCTGCAGACTAATTGTCATGGGGACTGCTTCCAGCAAAGTAGTTAGACATCTTCTCCTCTTCAGGGCAGCAATCTGGGTCCCTATATCTGTCCACATAGGCCTCTCTTCTGTTGACAGATATAGAAAAGTGACTGATCAATTTCAAATGACTGCCCTCCCAACCTCCTAGGCCAAGAGTCAGCAAATATTTTCTGTAAAGGGCCAGATAAATATTTTATGCTTTGTGAGTTTTGTGGCCTCTGTGGCAACTGCTCAACCCTATTATGTGAAGGTAGCCATAGGCAATGTGTAAATGAATGAGTGTGTCTGCATTTCAGTAAAACTTTATTTACAATAAAGCCAGCAGACAGGATTTTGTTTGCAGACCTGAGTTTATTAACCCTTGGCCTATGCTATGTGTTTTTTTAGCCTGCAGTCTTTGAAAGAGTTAACGGGATTCCCAGTGTGAGTTTTGTGATCAGGCCCAGGTCAAACTGCTGTGTTTGGTCCACAGGAGTGTTACCCCTGAACTCTTCAGGAATGTGTGCCCAGATGCTTTCCAACTTCTCTCTCGCCCTCACTGACGCTTTCGCATTCCCCTTTCAGACTTCTGTTGATTTAATCTTTCCCAGAGTCCCTGCCTGAAGCAGGTCCTTTTACTTAATTTCTTTGGTTCTTTACTCTTTTCAGTCATAGCTATGTTACCTTCAAGTCATCTCTTTGGTCTTGGGAATCCTGGATCCAGGTTTGTTTGCTTTTTCTTTTTCGCCATTATAAAAAAAGATAGTTGGGGAAAACATAGATATGGTGGGAAAAGCACGGAGTCTAAAAGATCTGCTGGTTATCCTCAGTTCCTTAGTTGCAGACATGAGAATTCACTCCAGGCAGTTTAAACAGAAATGACTTTATTACAGAGTACTGGATAATTTCGCTTTCCGGGTGGCACAGTGGTAGTCTGCCTGCCAGTGTAGGAGACACAAGTTCAATCCTTGGGTCAGCAGGATCCCCCGGAGGAGCAAATGGCAACCTACTCCAGTATCCTTGCCTGGACAATCCCATGGACAGAGGAACCTGGTGCGGTGCAGTCCGTGGGGTCACAAAGAGTTGGAGACGACTGAGTGACTGAGCACATTGGGTAATTTGTAGATTTACTGGGCCTGGCAAAGAAGTCTGTATGCTGTGCAAGCAGAAATAATGCAGCCAGCAGAAACACTTCAGAATTGCAAGGGATTTCTTTATGTAAGATCTCTCTGCAAACTCTATCTGATGCTCCTCACTCTTGTGCATTGAACACATAACTTCCTTGACCACTGTACTCAAAGAAGCAAAGGTTACCCTGTGCTTGGCAAAGAATTCAATCTCTTCATTTGGTGCTCACTACTGCCTTCCTCATCTTGCATACGTGTATCTGTTTGGCTGAACCTAGGTCATATATAGATGAGAAAACAGTGGAAACAGTGGCAGACTTTATTTTGGGGGGCTCCAAAATCACTGCAGATTGTGACTGCAGCCATGAAATTAAAAGACGCTTACTCCTTGGAAGGAAAGTTATGACCAACCTAGACAGCATATTAAGAAGCAGAGACATAACTTTGCCAACAAAGGTCTATCTAGTCAAGGCTATGGTTTTTCCAGTAGTCATGTATGGATGTGAGAGTTGGACTACAAAGAAAGCTGAGCACTGAGGAATTGATGCTTTTGAACTGTGGTGTTGGAGAAGACTCTTGTGAGTCCCTTGGATGGCAAGGAGATCCAACCAGTCCACCCTAAAGGAGATCAGTGCTGGGTGTTCGTTGGATGGACTGATGCTGAAGCTGAAACTCCAATACTTTGGCCACCTGATGCAGAGCTGACTGATTTGAAAAGACCCTGGGATGATGCTGGGAAAGATTGAAGGCGGGAGGAGAAGGGGATGACAGAGGATGAGATGGTTGGATGGCATCACCGACTCAATGGACATGAGTTTGGGTAAACACCAGGAGTTGGTGATGGACATGGAGGCCTGGCATGCTGCAGTCCATGGGGTTGCAAAGAGTCGGACACAACTGAACTGAACTGAAGTGAGGTTATATATGGGACCAGAGCTGCAAGGGAGTCTGAACACTGGCCTGCATAGTACAGAGAACTGCAGTGGGAGAGAGTAAAGTGGGTTAATGGTGGCACCAGACACAGATATTTACTGGCCACAACCGTGGGTATATTACTTTGAATTTTCCTGTAGGAAAAATAGGGCTAAAAATACATTTTATAGCGTTAATAAGATTGTTTGCAAAACACCTGACACATAATAATAAGTGCTCAATAAATGAACATTTTAAACTACAGTTGACCCTAACAACATGAGAGTTAGGGACACTGACCTGCATAATTGAAAATCTGTATATAACTTTACAGTCAGCTCTCCATATCCATGGTTCTGCATCCCTGGATTCAACCACCATGGATCATGTAGTACTCTAGTGCATATATATTGAAAAAAATTGTTTATAAGTGGATCCATGCAGTTCAAACTTCTGCTTTCAAGGGTCAGCTATATATGAGGATACAATGAGCTTGTTAAGGAAGGTTTTCTCATAGAAAAATAGTGAAAATGGAGCAAGCGTCTCACCTCAGTAATTTTAGTGTTCTGAAACTCTGTCATTCTGTCTTTTGGTCAGTTCAAGCAATTACCAAAATGGTCTTTGATGTGTGTTCATTGAATCAAATGCTTTCAGTCTAATTCCAACCTCTAAAATTCACCCACGTGTTTTTACTCATAAAACATATAAATTTGATACATGATCACTGTAGGAAAACTGGAAAATACGGAAAAGTATAAAGAAGAAAGTAAAGATCACAGGCAATTCACACTCATTCCTCACTTACGCATGGTAAAGTAAAAAGACATGCATGGCAGCCAGTTCAGGTGTTCATTGTTTGATGCTAATGGAATTGAGGTTGGGGTTCAGAAAAACTGGAGCACAGGCCACTGTGTTTTGATATCTGTTATTGATTTGTTTCTCATTAACAGCCAGGGAGGCAGCTCTGCTTGTCCTGTACATCTTACAACGGAAGAAACTGTAACAGGAAGTGACCAGTGTGTGGTTTCTTGAGAGGCTAGGATTCAAACTTGGGTGTTCAGGTCCCAAGTTCAGCTCTCTTTCCATTATCATATGTTTCTTCTCTTTTCATGAGTTGTGTTAACATGCAGGGAACAATTCCATCACATTCTTAACCCATTATACTGTCCAGGTGGGCTGTTCTTATGCACTCTATGATAAAGAGAAAATTAATATCAGAGGTGGCTTATTGTATTATAATCATGAAAGTGTGAGTTTTATTTTTTGACTGTGTATGCTATTAGAGTCTCAGTTAAATATCTTTTGAACTCAGTTCATGTTCACAATGAAAGTATTTGACCTGTAGGAAGACATGTTTCTAAATCATTTCCTAGTGATTGGTCTATTCTCAGGAGTTATTTCCTCATATACTGATCAAATGAAAATAAAAGACAACAAATGAACACCATCCAGTTTAAATTTATTTGACTTTTAAAAATATTTTAAAATGCATTCTCACATAATATTTGAATTTACAAGGGGGAGGAATTTTTTTTTAAAGGATACCCTGAACGTGTGCCAGATGCAAAAGTGTTCCCCTCACTCCCCTTTCCCATGATCCGTGGGAGGGGACCCCCATTCTGTTCCTTTCTGCACCCAACTGCAGTACCTCAGTGAAGTCCCTAAGCTCTACTGTTCACCTTATGCAGTGCTTCACCATACATGAGTCTATCCTCAAACTCACGCAGTCTCCTCAGGGCTAAAAACAAAAATAGAAAGAAAAAAAAGCCAAAAAAACCTCTTGTGTAGCTGATAGAAGAGGATGGACGCAGTTGATTTCTAGGGACACTGGGCCTCTCACCAGGGCTGTGGGAAGCAGCGCCGGTTCTACGCGTGTGGCATCACCCCATGAGGCTGGCAGAGCTCACAGCAGCCCAGAGTCTCCATGCACTGAGGGTGAGTCATGGGCAAGAGAGAAGAGCGTGGTAGCCAATCAGCAGCAGAAATGCGCCTCCACGGAGGCATCGCCTTTTGGGTCCTAATGTGACTATTAGATTTCCTGTCCAGGGCGTGCACACATCTGGGTTTCTTCTGGGATGTCACCATATTGTCTTAGTCTTTCTATGGAAGCCGCTCTTAAGAAAAGGCAGGGCTTCTCTTTAGGAAACTAAATGTCAACTATTTCAACATATCTTTCACTCTTGTTGTAGACACGTTTATTGTTTTCTGTGAAATTTAATTGCTTTACTCCTTAGCTAGCCTTTTCCTCACTGCATTTCCCATAATATTAAGAAACTGTCTCTCACACGACAGAAGGAGGACAGGTAGTGAAAAGGTGTCAGTTTTCTTCCTTCTCATGATCACCTTCTAGTCCACAGATGTCACCAAAGACAGACCCACTTTAAACATGGTTCTTTGGTTTCTTCAGTAGAAAGATTTCTAAGCTTGGAATAGATTATTGTGATCTATTTTAAATGCGAACCAACAGGGATATCTTCTTCCTGACACAGTGCTTTACTTGTGTTGTTAATAAAATTAGAAAGTGCTTACGGTTCTGAAATTCTTTAAATTTGCCTGGTAGTAAAAATAGTAATTAAAGATGAAAACTCTTCTTTTTCTTTAATTCTTGGGGAAATCATGAATTCTGAGTGAGAATTTAGTTCTTTCTCTAGGGTTAAATTCTGTCTTTAAAAACATGTCACTTTTAAAATACCAAGGGGTATTGCAAGCCTCCTTCATTTTCTGACAATAGGAAAGTGGACATATTTCCATTAACTCTAGAGCAGTGACTCTTAACCTGGGCTACACATTAGCGATCACCCGGGGCACTTTAACAAGGACTGGTTTTACCCTCATAGAGTCCCGTTTAATTGGCTTGGGGTATGGCCTGAGTGCTAGGATTTTAAAAACTCCCCAGTGATTCTAATGTGCAGCCAACATTAAGAACTACTGATCTAGAGCAAGGATTTTATAGCACATCCATTGTATCCTGTTTATAGCTATTGAAATGGACCCCTGTTATGCTTATGGACCAAAGGAATTTGTTAGAGGATAAAGGCAAGCTCACTGATGCAAAGAAGAGTTACATGACCGGGTCTCAGGGAGGATGGAAACCTCCCTATCGTTATCCATCAAGGTGGCATGAACTAATGGACAAACTCTTTAGGCACTTCTGGGATGAATCAGCTCCAACCATTTTCTTTCCTTGAGGTTCTTTTGCTTAAGGTTCAACTGCCAGGGAGAGAAAGAGGACTGACTGAACGCTTAGCCCCACCTTTGGCCAGGAGAGGATGGGGTGGAGTGGTTCCCCAAAGGAAAATTGATTTGCTCTTCTTGGAAGAGGGCACTGTGGATTCTTGGCAGACAACATGGACAGATGTCCCCACACCCTGAAACCATTTTGCTCCGGATGGGGAGGATGTAAGGAACATTTCTCTCAGAAAGCAGTTGGCTCAGGATCAGACTCCCTTGGTGTCTGCTGATTTGTTCATAGTAGTTATTCATTCATTCAGAAAATGTTTATTGAATATCTATAATAGGAGTCTCTCTGTGACTGCCAGGTTAAGGAAGTAGTTGATGGTTTTAGGATGCTTACAACCTCATAAGGATAAGAGACATACAAGTGTAAGCATCGTATTCCTGACAGACCTCCAGGCATTGCTCCTCAGAGGAAAAACAGCATCAGTCAGTCACCACTTGAGTACCTACAATTGGTTAGACCCTTATAGGCCCTGGCCAGTGGAAAGGAGACGCTGCTGCTGCTGCTAAGTCGCTTCAGTCGTGTCCGACTCTGTGCAACCCCATAGACAGAAGCCCACCAGGCTCCTCTGTCCCTGGGATTCTCCAGGCAAGAACACTGGAGTGGGTTGCCATTTCCTTCTCCAATGCATGAAAGTGAAAAGTGAAAGCGAAGCTGCTCGGTTGTGTCCGACTCGCAGTGACCCTGGGGACTGCAGCCTACCAGGCTCCTCTGTCCATGGGATTTTCCAAGCAAGAGTACTGGAGTGGGGTGCCATTGCCTTCTCCCATAATAATGGCTAACATTTATTAAATGTTTGCTATACTTAGTAAATGGCATACAGTAAATGCCCCATAAAGACTGGTTGTGGTCTTATGGTTGTTGTTGTTCATATTGTTATGTGACTTGGTGGGCATTGTACATGTATACACATATCAGGATAAGTGCTTTACATTTGCAAACTTATTTGGTTCTCTCAACAACCCTATGAGGTTAAGGTAGCTTTATTAAACACATTTTATGGATGAGGATACTGAGTTATACAGAGATTCAAGAGCTTTTTCCTGGTTCCATAGTTAAAACTAAGTAGCATAGTTAGGGACTAAACTTGGGCAGTATAGCTCTGCTTTCTTAATTCCAGGGTAGACATTGTTTGTTTTTACTGACCAATATAGTGCTTGTATATGGTTGCCTCACAGCTGTTTGTTGAATGAATGAATGAATTGTAGGTTCTATGGCTGGGTTTTTTCAACATGTTCCCTACTACCATGCTGAAGAGCACAAGAATTGGAACTTATTTAAAAATTTACCTAAAACATAATTATGATGACAATTTGTCTACGTAAATACTACATACTCTATGCTTTATAAATCCAATTTGCATTTAAAACATTTTAATTTATTTATTATTATTTTCCCATCTTTATGATATAATTGACATACACATTGTGTCCACTTAGGGTATATGAGTGGTGCCATGCGTAAAGTAGCTGGTGGGAAGCTGCTCTATAGCACAGGGAGATTAGTTCAGTGCTCTGTGATGACCTAGAGGGGTGAGATCGTGGGGTGGGAGGAAGGGAGACTCACAGCGGGGGGACATATATATATATATATATATACACACACATATATATTTATACCTGGCTTAGGTTGTACAGCAGAAACTACTACACCCATTGTAAAGCAATTATCCTCCAATTAAAAATATATATATAAGGTATACAAGAATTGATTTGGTATATATTGCAGCATGGTTATCACCATGTTAGCTTGCATGTCCATTCCATCACATTATTACCATTTTTTTTTGTGTGTGTGGTGAGAACATCTAAGATTTACTGTCTTAGCAGTTTTTCGAGTTATGGTACAACATTATTAACTGTAACCATCATGCTGTACATGAGATCCCCAGAACTCGTTAATCTCATAACTAGTCATTTGTACACTCTGACCAATATCCAGCCCCCTTTCCTCCACTCTCCAGTCCCTGGTAGCCACTGCTTTCCTCTCTGTTTCTCTGCATTCAGCTTTTATCCAGGTGTTTGCTTAATGTGATTCCTCATCATTTTACTAGTTTGAATCACTGAAATTTATTCTCAGATGAGTAATAATTTGGCCAGGGTGGGCAGTACTTCAGGAAAAGGCAATAATAACCAAGAGGAGAGATGGGAGTGCTTCATTCTTGTCGTCTTCCTGATTCTATTTCCTGGGCTTGCATTTCCCAGGCTGGAGATGACTCTCCTCAAAGTTAATTCCTTCATTGTCCTTGCCCTGTCAGATGCCTTTCTTTTCTGAAGGATTTCCTTAATCCACTGTGGTTCTTTAAGTGGCTGTCTTGATAACACCAAATGCTGTCTGGCAGGCGAATGACCTTACCTGAATATCCACATATATTGTCAGAGGAGACTGCAAACTTTGTTTTGGCCTTAATTTTAGGAAACCAAATCCCAAGGCAGATATAGCAAACATGAAGACCTTTCCTATTTCCTGTTCCTGCCCTTTGCTAGAGATTAATAGAAATGATTGCTCTTTTCAACTTTGTGTTTATTTACCTATTTTTGGAAGAGCTGCTTATTTGTAAGTGACAGGGGAAGAACGCCAATAAAGCAATACCTGGATGAATCACGGATTGGAAGTAACCCTGCCGGGGAAGATGCCGCTGTGTCTTTCAGACCAGGAGCTCATGAAGGCAGCTGTTTGCCAAAAGCCCTGTAAAGCTTTGCCTTCAGTGCTAAGCTGTGCTATGACAAAACAGATGTCTGTGATAAACACTAAGTTGTAGTCTTCCTGGGCCTGGGACAGTCAGAATGAGGCACACCCCTGAGTGTGGTTTTGGGAAGATCTTCAGTCGAAGAGTCAGAGTTAGCCTGGCTTCAGTACTGGAGAGGGTCTCCAGGCAGAGAACCCGCTGGGGGCTGGCAGGATGTTGGGCATAGGTGGTAGGTGAACCCATGTGTATCCTCACGTGAGATGAGAGAAAGAGAACATCTGCAGGCATTGTTGTTGTTCAGTCGCTAAGTCGTGTCCAACTCTCAGCGACCCCATGGACTGCAGCCCACCAGCTTCCCTGTGTGGCTTCTCAGACAGTTCTAGGCTAGGAGAGAAACGTCCAACTCAGGCCAGGGTGAGCTGGAGGAGATGACCTCTGATCTATGTCTTAAAGAGGTATGAGTCAACCCAGCAGAGAAGTGGGAAGAACTTTCCCACTTCATGTGTGGAGACATAGAAGGAGAGAACGAAGCTGAGGAGCTGACAGAGCTCTGTGTGGGCTAAGATGGGGGAAGTGAGCAAGGACCGGATTATAGCAGGCTTACTTCCTCCTGATAAGGGTTTCTCCTTTATCCTGAAGGCTCTCGGAAGAGGTAGGAAAGTGACGGCAATGGATTTTCATTTTTGAATCATCATTCTGATACAAAGGATGTGTCAGGGGTGATTGAAAACTAGAAGAGGCAGGGATATCAGCTTCAAAGAGTAGTAGCAGGATGAAGAGGAGGGTTTGGGTTTATCAGATGCCTCAGTAAGTAGCAATCACCAGAACTTGGAGAGCGCCTGAGTGGAAGGAGGTAAGGACTTTCCCCGGGCTGGGAGACGGTGAATGATGGCCTTGGTTTCTAAGCAAAGGGCTGCTGGAGGAGAAGCAGGTTTGGAGAAAAAGAATATGAGTGCACATCCCTAGAATCTGACAAGATTTATATACTAGGCTGTTTTTTTCAGTCCCAGCTTACATTGTGTACATACATAATGGTACTTAAGTCCTCAGCCTTGGCTGACACAGGCCAGCAGTCCTTGTTAAGATTGTCACTACTGATTCTCTCTTGAATCATTCCACTGTCTCTGATTTTCTGTCTTCAAAGCAGAGACATCTTGCATCTCAGAATGACTTGAGGTCCTCCCCCAGGCTTGAGCCTTCGAATCTGGGGAACCAAAGCAGGGTTTGGGCTTACCGGCCTCCGGGGGTGGGGAGTAGAAAGATGGTATCACAGTCAAGCTATACCCGACAGCAGTCGAACCACTGGATCTACAGGGAAGGGTTGCTGCCACAGCCTCCCAACCCTGTTACACAGAGCTCCCTCATCACGCAGGAGGCTCCTCTTTCCTCCTGCCCTCGCAAGACAGCGTGCCATAAAAGAGCCACACGTCCTGTGCTCTCGTCACCTGCAGGCTCTTTGTAGATGAAACATTTTATTATTTCCAAGATTCACTTTTCAAGTTGCAGAGTCCTTCCCCGTGTCTCAGAGGTAATAACAAAGCATTCTGTGGCTCTTGTCTTCCCTTCCTCGCCCTTTCCAGCCAAGGGCCTCTGAGGCACTCCCAGAGGGAGTTTCCCAATGCTCGCAGGAGGAGTCCTCACGGTCTTTTCTTCTGACTGGTCACCCCAACCAGCCGCCACTGCTGAGCCTGCCATTGTCCTGCATTTGTGGTGGGGATTACAATGCCTGTGCAAAAGGTACTCTTAAGAATTCATTTGAACCAGTCCTAATGAGATGGATGAAGCTGGAGCCCATTATACAGAGTGAAGTAAGCCAGAAAGATAAAGAACATTACAGCATACTAACACATATATATGGAATTTAGAAAGGTGATAACGATAACCCTATATGCAAAACAGAAAAAGAGACACAGAAATACAGAACAGACTTTTGAACTTTGTGGGAGAATGTGAGGGTGGGATATTTCAAAAGAACAGCATGTATACTATCTATGGTGAAACAGATCACCAGCCCAGGTGGGATGCATGAGACAAGTGCTCCGGCCTGGTGCACTGGGAAGACCCAGAGAAATCGGGTGGAGAGGGAGGTGGGAGGGGGGATCGGGATTGGGAATACATGTAAATCCATGGCTGATTCATATCAATGTATGACAAAACCCACTGGAAAAAAAAATAATAATAATAAAAAAAATTAAAAAAAAAAAAAGAATTCCCAATTTGATGTGTGATGGTTAACCGTGTGAAGGTGTGAACCTTGCTAGACTATGATGCCCAGCTGTTTGGTTAAACACTAGTCTAAATATTGCTGTGGAGGTATTTTGTAGATGTGATCAATGTTTATAAACAGTTGGTTTCAGGTAGAGCAGATAACCCTCCATAATGGGGAGGACCTCTTCCAATTGGGTGAGGGCCTTAAGAGTGAAAACAGAGATGAAGAAATTCTGCCTCAAGATTCTAAAATTGAAATCCTCAATTTCCACCTGCTGGCCTGCCCTGTGGATCTTAGACTTGTCAGTCCCCCACAGCCAGTGATCCAATTGTTGAAAATCATTCTCTCTTGCTATCTCTCCATCTCTAATGTTGGTTCTGTTTCTCTGGACCAAGAGTACTCTGAGCATTCTTCCTTCTTGAGTTTCCAAAGAATTATGACTGTGTCTGCAGGGAAGAGGCCTCTTTCTTTCACCTGTGGGCAGTTTGTCACTAGGGCTCAAAGTGACTTGACCCACGCCTCCCTGTCTCAGTCTCCCTGAAACCTTCATGAACACTTTCCGCCTAGTATCTACCTGTAGCTCATCACTCCATATCACTCAGTTACTGGTGGAGGGTCAATATTCTTGCCTCTAACTGAAACCACCTGTGCTTATTCACCCATGTATCCCCCAGTCCCTAGTAGACTACTTAAATTTGAAGTCATAGTGTTTATTTGGGGAGTTGTCATGCAATATGACATGTTGTGTAATAGGTACAAGTAAATATTTTCAGATTGATGCATTGAGACAGACCCTCCCTACTGACTGCTTTACTGGTCACTTTCTGTGGATCCAGCAACCCGAACGCATATCAACTTGTTCCAGTCCTGCTTGTGACAGCCAACACACTCAGGTCAAGTCCAGGTAGCACTTTAGATTCTAGTTGAGAGTGAGTATGCAGTCCCTTCCCCTCTGACCGGAATTTATCCCTCCCGTGCTCCCTCCTCACATGTCGTAGTCATGCAGAATCCAGCTCGTCTGCCTCACTTTGCATTTTCATTATTTTTTCCACTGATCCCGTTCCTCAACACGAATGGAGCCCTGGCTTATATAGCTTTGTCTTAGGCAGTTTCTGGAGTTTCTAAGATGCTAAGATAATTTTTCAAAAAGAAAGAATGGGTCTAAGTAGGGAGGGGAAGATGATGGCAGAAAGGATGGAGAAAAAGACAGAAGGAGAGAAGGAAGGAAGATGGAGCTGATTAGAGAAGCAAATTCTTACTTTTAAGACAACCTCTGTTCTCTGGGAATTGCATTTAGTTCTGTCAGATTCTTTGGGTAGCAAGTGTTCTGTTAGCTTTTACATGAAGTAGTTTGAGAGGTTTGTTAGTTTGAAACTTGGTATAGTACATAGACGCTAACTTAAGATCTGAGAATAACCTGAGTTCAACTCACTGAACCTCAGAAGCCTAAACTCATTTCCTACACTCTCAGTCTGGAGCAGACACTTAACTGCTATAATGGAAAATAATCGTATTGCACGATATGCTTTGACTAATAAATGTGTGGGATGGCGCTCCCGTGACAGCAGTGCGCATGGCTCTAATGTGGCTAAGCGGAACTGATGTCTCTGTGCAGAAATCTGGTGTTAGAATTGTCGTGTTTGCAGCCAGATCCTAGCGAGACTCAGAAGGAAGAATCAACCACAATTAGAATGTCAAATCACACTTCCCCTCTTCAAATTGCATTTCTAAAAATAAGATAATGAAAATATGTATTTGTGTGGGAGAGGGCTTATTGTACAAAGCTGCAAATAAGACACAAGGAAATGTCTGTGCTCAGATACCCCATTCAGGAGGAGACTTTCACTGCAGGGAGCTTCTATGCCATGAAGAAAGCTGCATAATGTGCTCTTCGCACAAAAGGGTCGCAGCCAAGAAAGCTGATTGCGTTTCTAAGCCTCTGGAATAAAAAGACATGCAGACAACATTGTTTTTCCGGTTAAGGCCAGGCTTTCCTTCTCCCTGTCATTGGATTTCAGACATTCTTTAAAGGGGCTGGGGAGAAACTTACATGGTCTATTAAACCTTGCTGCAGTTTTTAAGCCTTTATAAAATGGTTCATTATTGAATACATTTGGAGGCCACTATGTAATGGAAAGCATCTAAGGAGTCAAAGGATCACTCCTATACTTTCTTTCCTCCAGCTTCCTATTGTGTAGATAAAACCAAATATAGTAAAAAGGTTTAGGGTTGCTGCTGATGGCAAAGGAAAGAATCAACTGATTTGTGAGGTTCCTTCCTTTAGGAGATTATTCTTTGATAGTGAGAATTATTTGAGGTAATCTCTGTCTTTTGGAATGAAAATATTAAGTGGAAGGACAGGTTTGGGGGACACATGTTCTTGAGATTGTTTTTATTTGGGGAGTTGTAATGAAATAGAATCATTTTCAGACTCAGAAATAGACTCTTGGATTGTTCTTTTCCTTCCTTTTTGAAGGCTAATGGATTCTTAAGGACTATAAGATTTCTCTGACTCAGGATGGGAGTAAGGAAACTATTCATTTGGAGCAAGGTGCAGCTAATGCTATTTTAACAGTTAAAACTTACTAAGAGATAATCAGTGTGCAAGGAATTGGTGATAAGTGGTTGAAATACTCACTGCTTTGGGGATTAATGACAGATATTTGAAAATGTAGGCTTTTCATTGCTTCCTGCATTTCAGTGTTACTATTTCAGATTACTTTTCTTCTGCCTGAAAAAAAAAATCCTCTTAGTAATTTTATTTTTTAGCTCAGGTTTGCTAGAAATGTATCCCTTCCTTTCCATATTTTTGGTTTGTTTGTCTTGAAATATCTTACTTTTCTTTTTATTTCTGAGTATTGTAATCTTGGTGGTTGTTTTAACACTTTAGAGATGTCATTCCATTGTCTGCTAGTTTTCATCATCTCCCATGAGAATTAGCTGTTTTCCTACTGTTACTGATTCATGTCAATGTATGGCAAAAACCACTACAATATTGTAAAGTAATTAGCCTCTAACTAATAAAAATAAATGAAAAAAAAGTAACAATACCAACAAACAAACAAAAAAACTATGTACAGAGTAATAAAAACTTTTCTTTGGTTTTTAGCAGCTTGATAAGATATAGCTAGATGCAGTTTTCTTCACATTAATTTTTTGATTTAGAGTTCTCAGAATTATTAAAGCTATAAATATTGTCTTTCATGAGTTTGGGAAATTTTTGGTCATTTTTGAAGACAAGTATTATTTTCATTCTATCACTATTTTTCTTTTGGGATATCATTTATGTGTATGTTAGACTTTTTTTGTTGTTTGATATGTGTTTATGCTAGTTTGTGTTTTTTACACTTTTCCTGTCTGTTCTTCTATTTGGGTATTTTTATGCACCTGTCTTCCAATTTAGGAATTTTGTCTTCTGCCATATTAAATTCATCTAATAAATTCTTAATTTTAGTAATTGTATTTTTAGCTCTAGAATTTTTATTTGACTCTTCTTTATACATTTCAGTTCTTTGTTAAAATTCTCCACCTTTTCATCTATTTAAGATTTTTTTTCTCCTATAGTTTCTTGCAGTTATAACTCATAGTTATTCTAAAGTTTCATTTAGCTCTAATATCTGGATCAGTATGGACCTATTTCCATGTTTAGTTTTTCTTTGGCTTTTTAGACATGTTCTGTCTTTTGGCATGTCCAGTAATTTTTAAATTAAATTTAAGGCATTGTATGTAAAAACAAATTGTGGTCTGCAGATAATATTATCTTCCTATAGTCAGAGTTTATCTTTTTTCTATTGGGCAGAGTTGAGACTCTTTCTTAATTCATGTAAAGACTATGTTTCAGTGTTGGTAAAGCTCACTCTGCTCCTGGTTCACCCCTGCCCATGAGGCCTAACATTCTTAAGAGCTTAAGAAGTTCACTGGGTCCCTCTCCCAGGCAGGGTCTAAACTCTAATCCTTTTCTCCTTAACAAATGAGATTCCTAAAAACTCTGCCTTGTTTTTTAGTTTATCTGCTTAGCTTCTAAGCCTCCTGGCCTTGCTTCAGAAATTGGCATTTATATTAAGGAAAGAGCTGGCTGTATATCAGGCTTAGTTCTCTATTCCTCACCTTGTTACCAGAAACTTGGCTGTTTAAGTCTCAAATTTTATCTCTTAAGCCTTATAAGACAGTGAAAAATTCTGCTCATTTTTCTATCCCTAGCAGTGGTCTTCTGCCTGGGTGCAACCTAGATTTGCATTCTTTTGCCCCAAATCCAGAATCATCCAAACAATTGCAAAGTCAGTGTGTTTTCTAGCCCTTTCCTCCCCAGAGTCTTGTCCCCTTTGGTTCTGCTTGTTTCAGCAACTTGCTGACGCTTTTAAATGGATTTTATTTTTCAATCTTAAATATTAAGTTGTTCCTGAAAATGTTGACCCACCATTCTACTGGCTATCTTTTGCAGGGAAGACCTGTTTGTTTCATCATCTAAGATGTACGTATCAGAAACTGTTTGAGGCCTAGGTGCAAAGGCAGATAGAGCTGATAAGTTCTTGGGGTAGATTGTGTTCTACATAGGAATAGGGTCTTGTTATGGGTTAGATTGTATATCCCTCAAAAAGATGATTGAGATTCTAACCCCTAGTACTTTAGAATCTAGCCTTATTTGGAAATAGCATCATTGCAGATATAATTAGTTATTACAAGATTATACTGAAGTACGGTGGGCTCCTAACTCAATGTGACTATTCTTCTTATACGAAGACAGCCATGTGAAGGCCCAGAGACAAAGGGAGAATCGCCTGTGAAGATGAAGGCACAAACTGGAGTGATGCACCTAGAAGTTAATGATTGATAAGGGTAGAAAGTCACTGTCAGAATCTAGGAAGAGATAAGGAAAGTCTTCACTGCAGATTTCGGAGGGACGTCATTTGCTGATACCTTGATTTTTGACTTCTAGCCAAAACTGTGAAATAATACATTTCTGTTATTTCAAGCCACTCCATTTTCAGCACTTTATTATGGCAGCCCTAGAAAACAGATATAGGCTTCCTGTCTTTAGAAGTCAGAGAAGCTACTCTGAATAAGAGAAGAAGAATAATTACGAACTCCTGCGAGATAGAGAAAAGAAGGAGCCAGGAGGAAGAGAGACAACAAGTTAGAGTGGTTTGACATGATACTGTATGTTGACAATAATGTTTGTGACATTCTAAATCTTTGGGACATTTTAGAACTGGTACCTAGCTGATATGATGAGATTTCTTACAGCAACCGGAAAAGAGCATGAGAGCAATGTCTAGGTAATTGTGAAACAAAACCAAGTTAAGATAAATGGTGTCAGAGGACAGAAGAACCCTGAAACATCTAAGCCTTGGGCATTCAGAGACATCTTAGGGAGGATTTTGGAATTCTGTTGTCTCTGAGAGTTTTCTTCAGTGGGAGTGAGGAGGATTAATTTTAAGAAATTTTACCTTGAACCCAAGAGTCATGACTATTGGTTATTCATGTGTTCATTCACTCAAAAATGTGTAGCATTTGGTGCCTTTTTAGCTATATTCTTGAGTCATGGTTTTCAAAGATTGCTTTCTTCCCCTGGTTATTTTTTCAAGCAGTGCCAACTATATTATAGGATAGGCTGTTGATGCCGCAAGAATAAATCCATCCTGAAACCTCAGAGGTCTTAACAATGTTTATTTGTCTTTTCCATAACAACTAATGTGGATAGCAATGAGGGGTGTTCTGCCCTGCATAATCATTGAGGTACGCAATGTGATGGAGGCTCTGCTACCTGGATCGTCACCATCACTAAGGCAGAGGAGAAGAGAACGTAGAAGGTTGTCTGCCAACTCCTGAACTCTCTGATGGTCTGGGTGACGGAAATACCTTTGCTTTTGGCTTGTTAACCAGAGCTAGTTGTATGATTCACTTCACTACAAGGAAGTGGGGAGTGTATGGGAACATATGGAATATTTTGATAAGCATTATTGTCTCTTCCATTCCACCTTAGCTAGTAAATGAGTTGCTATTAATATCCCTGAAGAATAGATGAGAACATTTGAAGCATAGAGAAGTTAAGTAATTTGCTCAAGGTCACAGAGCTAGTGAGCTGCAGAGACAGGACTCACAGCCCGATCTGAATTCACAAGCCCTTGTGCCATGTTGTACGGAGAGGAAAGAGTGGTCAGTACGCTTTGGATTTTGACCTTGATAGTGTTCTTCTCTCTGTTACCCATGCCGTAGGGATTTCTTGATGGTATTTCTGATTCCTAAAGTAAGATATCAAGAGCTGAGTGAAACATGTCTTTTGCTCATTTTTGGAAAATGAGAAAAATAGATTATTTTTCACTAAATATTTCTTAACTAGCTGTGTTACTCTGTTCAGGCTGCTATATCAGAATATCAATGATTGGATGACTTAAACAACAGACATTTTATTTCTCATAGTTCTGAAGGCTAAGAAGCCCAAGATAAAACCCAAGATAAAGGAGCAAGCAAATTCTGTACAGCTGAGAACCTACTTTGTCATTTGTAGGCAGTGGTCTTCTCACTGTGTCCCCAAATGGCAGAAGGAGCTGGGGTCTCTTTTATAAGGAAACCAGCCCCATTCACAGGAGCGCCACTCTCATGACTTAGCCATCCCCAAAGGCCCTAGACTCTTAAGACCACCACACCTGGGATTAGGTTTCAACCTGTGAAGTTTGGAGGGCACAAGCAGTCCAGTGCTAAGTAGCTAACATGGATCCTTCCTTGCTCTGAACCATCACTGCACTTGGATTGCATTGCAATAAGAAGGAACTGAGGGGCATTAATTTTTCCATAATCCCATAATCTTGTAACATCTTTTGGCCTCCCTACCATACATGCAGCACGCACACACACACACACACACACACACGCATCTCTTCACTACGTGTAGTTGTAGTTGCTGTTGTTTCGTTGCTAAGTCATGTCCGACTCTTTTGCGACCCCATGCACTGTAGCCCTCCAGGCTCCTCTGTCCTTGGGATTTCCCAGGCGAGAATACTGGAGTGGGCTGCCATTTCCTCCTCCAGGAGATCTTCCCAAACCAGCATCTCCTGCACTGGAAGGATTCTTTACCCCTCTGCCACCTGGGAAGCCCTTAAAGCTCTTTATGTTCATCCAGTTTCATCCTCACAGAAACTTAGAGGAAGACATTGTGTATTAGCTCCATTATGCCTTCACTTCACAGAGAGGTTAATTAATGTTTCAAGGTCACATGGCTATAACAGTAAGTATTAGAACAAAAATTAATGATTTGGGAAACTGACTTTTCAGAAAAACTCTTCCTGTTTGAGTGTGCAGGAGGGAGAGAAGGGTGAAAGTCTGGAATCAGGGCAGATGATGAGAAGCTACTGCAGCAGTCAGGACAGTGGTATATCATGGGCGTTAGGGTCCTGCAAACTACAGCAGACACTTGGAAGTGTCAGAGATGATGCCAAAACTTTCAGTCCCTGCACCTTGGAGAAGATTACAAATTCAGAGAAGCAGCCTGTTGGGAATGATGCTCTAGGAATAGTAAGTCGCATTGGAAACAAGTTTGGGTCTGACTGTATCTTAAAATCACTGCAAAGACCTGCAGTAAACCATACACAATCATGTCACAGTCATGCATAATTAATAAGTAATTCTCCAGCAGTTTCTAATCTCAGGAAATGGTTGATAATCAATGCCTATATTTAATTGCTTATGTTGCAAAGTCAAGAATATTGTGAAGTGATACTGAATTGAGGCCAGTGAAGACTCCGGAAAGATCTAAATTTAAAGATCCTTTCTTAAATATCTGATGAAGAGAAACTCACAACTTGGAAGCAGGCCCTGGACTTATCAAAATCAGATTTTAAAAGAACACAAAGACCTCCTAATTTCTGTGGCAGGCAGGATAACAGCATCCGCGCCCCCCCGCCACCCAAGATGTCCACAGTCTAATCTCCAGAATCTACACGTATATTAGGTTATTTGTTATTAGGTTATTTGACAAAGGGCAATTAAGGTTGCTGGTGATATTAAAGTTGCTAATCAGCTGACTTTAATGAGGGCGAGTGTCTTAGTTCAGGGGTCCCTAGCCTCCGGGATCTAATGCCTGGTGTTCTGAGGTGGAGCTGATGTAATAATAATAGAAATAAAGTGCACAACAAATGTCATGTCCTTGAATCATCCTGAAACTCCACCCCACCCTGGTCAACAGGAAAATTGTCTTCCACAAAACTGGTCCCTGGTGCCAGAAACATTGGGGACCACTGCCTTAGTACATCCAAGTGGGCCCAATGTAATCACTAGTGTCCTCAAAAGGCACAGAGGAAGACAAAGGAGAGCCAGAGAGATGACAAGTGAGAAAGACTGGGCCCAATGTTGTTGGCTTTGAAGTTGGAGGAATGAGGATGGTCTCTGGAAGCTGGTAAGGCAAGAAAGCAGATTCTCCTAGAGCCTCCAGCAAAAAGAAAATGCATTTTGCCAACCCCTTGATTTTAGTCCAGTGAGATCCACTCTGGACCTCTGATATGCAGACTGTAAGATTGTACATTTGCATTGTTCTAAGCCACTTAATTTGCAGTAATTTGTTACAGCAGTCACAGGGAACTAAGTCAAGTATGTTAGAAGATAAACTATTTCTCTGGGTAGTTCAAACTTTTATTTTAACAACTTATCTTTAGGCTGACTCTTGTCTACATGAAACAAACAAAGCTAACAAAGCATCATAGATTTCCATTTGTATTCTTGACAATGGAAACGGTCTTAACCATGAATTGAGCACAAAACTTCTTACTGAGTCATATTCTATCTAGTCTCCTCTTCATATTAAAAAAACCATGCTGGCAACAGTGTTTCTCACATACTGGGAGGCAACTGCTTCTTTTTATCAGGACATACCCTTAATTTAAAAGCAAAAGAGGCCAAGCCAAAAATATGGTGATCTTTGTGAACATACAGGAAACAGTCCTTTGTCTCAGCAGAATAATGTGAGCGGAAAACGTCTTGCTCAACGAACACATTCTTAAACTATATCAATAACTGGTTGGCATGAAAAGGAGAATGGTGAAGATTGTGACCTTATTTTCTTCCTGCAAGTTTCCTCCTTTCCAGGGTATTCTCTTAAGCCCATTCTCTCAGTTAAGAGGCACAGCTCTTTCTGCCAATTCTTCAGCGTTATTCTCAGCAGGTTGCTGAGTTTGGGGCTGTGTGGTCACTTCAAGATCAATGCAGCCCTTAACCTTATTAAGTAACAAGACAAGAGAAATCCAGGCAGTATGAGAGTCTGTAGTCCAATAAAAGTTCCTTTAACCAAGTCCCAAGTGTGATAACACAAGCGATGTCACCTTAGAATATAAGATGAAACCTGCCCTGTTTGGGAGTCAGAAAGCAGGGGAGAACTTAACTTGATTAAAAGAGCCCTGTAGCTTATTTTAAACAAGTTCCTGCTCGAGGATCTCTTAAGATACAGCCAGCGTTGTGCTAGCTCAGCAGTATTACCTGCATTAGAAACCATATTACTCACCTGCTTAACTTTAGTCAATTACAGAAAATAGCACCTCTGACTTCAGTCTAATACTTTGAATTTCATGGACGAACATAGAGCCTCTAATAGAATAAATTAACCTCTGACCACATCAAAACCAACCTCAAAAACTTGAGCATCTTCCTAAGTGGGAAAAATAGAAAAAGCTGGAGCCCGGTAAGAATGTATGTCAGCCTCAGAAAGCTCCTTCTGCCAAGAAGTCCTAGAATTGCTTCTCAAGTCCAGATGGTCAGATAATTAATAATCAACCAAGAGTTACTGAGAGTTCAACCAAGCATGGTGGAAGGACCTAACAAGTATAAGATATGCCTAATGCCTTCAAGAAATTTGCAATTAAGTTGGGGAAATCAACCATGGGAAGGTTACAAAAAGTAATTACACCCTTCTTTGTGTATCTGTTGGTCCTGCCTTTACCCCATTGAAAGAGAGACTCCATGCACCTTATTCATCGCTGCACCCACAGTGAGCAGCACAAAACTACATTGAGCAAAGACAGTGAATCCCCAAATGTGTGAACAGCAGTGCCAGAATTTCTACTCAGTTCTGGTGGTTTAGGAGCCACAGTCTGCTTAGGAGGGAAGTAAAAATCCATATTTGCCCAGGACTACTGCATAAGATTGAGGACATGGTCAACTGCACGTTGGGCTTCCCAGGCGGCTCAGCGGTCAAGAATCTGCCTGCAATGTAGGAGATGCTGGTTTGATCCCTGGGTTGGGAAGATCCCTTGGAGGAGGAATTGGCAACCCACTCCAGTATTCTTGCCTGGAAAATCCCATGGAGAGAGTAGCCTAGCCGGCCATAGTCCATGGGGTCGCAGAAGAGTCGGAAACGACTTGGCGACTAAACAACAAAGGTGCCTTAAACAGTCTCAGGTATACTGTAAGCACCCAGCAATCATTGGCAGGTAGCATTATGATCATCTCCAGTGTGATTAAGATATGTGCTCCTGTCTGCAGGCCCCTCAGGCTCGGTGACCTCTTCATCTTTCCCTGCTCACTACCCACCCACAGTACCTACACCCAGGGCTTCTTATCCTCTCTTGGGCAAGGAGAGGTGGGAAGCCTTTGTTTATCTCATGAAGCCCTTTTGCCTGCACCCCACCTGGGCCGGAGCTTCTGAGACTTAAAAGGCCAGGCTTTGAACTTCAAAAAAGCCTCTTCTCTTCGTTTTTGTTCTAACAACACTTCCTGAGTTGGCAGCTTCATTGTTCAGCTTGAATGAGGAACGTGCCACAGTGTAAATAAAGAAAATACTAGGAATCCCCGTAATCCTGTATACACACCCACCCACCAAATTATTAAAGTGTTACACTATTTGACTTAAGAAGTGTTTTGAATAGCAACAATAACAAATATCTATTAAGCTATTTTTATGGCATGAGCACTGTCTTTGGCTATAGGTCCCTTGTCTCTGACCTCCACTTCATTCCTTGGCCCTGGATTTACATCCCTACCACTGACAGTTTGACTCTGCTGTTTCCTCCTGTTTGAATTGTTCTCCTATTTTGTTTATTTACTAACTATATCCTCCATCGTTTCCAGCCCATTTGTATCACTAATCACTCTAAAACCCATAGCTCCTCTCTCAGCCAGGCACCATGAGAAATAAAAGTGAAGCAAGAGGAAAGGGTCTACCAACTGCAAAGCTAACCGAGGTGATGAGGCTAATAAATACAAGACACAATAGAGAAAATTCCACAGTCCTGTGAAATTCTGGGATAAAAATTATAATTGGTGCACAAGTGTCCAGAAGGCATAGCCAAACAACCAATTATAATCCTAAATCGACACAGGTATAGAATTGACCAAATCTTCTTTATCCTCGAAGCAGAGTTTCTATTATGAGTTTATGAACCTGTTCCAGTTACTAGGTATAAATTAGTTCAGGGGCTTTTCACTTTCAGCAAAGCTTATGTAGACACCCACGAAACAGGATTTACAAAATATTTTCAGTCATGATTATTTCCACCAAAAGGCTCACCATAAAATTTCTTCTAAGGAGCGAAGCTTATTTACTAAATAGATTTAAAACATGATTTGATTTGCAAAATGGTTTTGTTTGCATGGGAGTTCAGGACAGATAGCCATTGCATTAAAATGAGGCAAACTTGTAATTACTTTACCCAATAGCCTGGAGTGCCATGAGTTCATGCTCTTCCCCAGTAAGCTTAATTCATTCCAGAGAAGTCATCTGAATTTAAGTTTTGGTAGAAGGTGTTCATAAAGCATGTCCAAGAGATAATTAACTGCTCACAGTCATCAATTCAGATACCCTTAGGGGAGTCTCGCCTCCATCTTTACTCATTTATGACTTTATTTATGCATAGTGAGTCACTCCAAAAAAGAGAGTTTGAGCCAAAGAAACAAGGGATCTTGGCATTTAGATTGGTTCTATCTCTAGAGCAAGGGTTATTAAAAGAGATCCTCAAATCATGGATGGGTTTTAGTGGTGTTCTTAAGCACTGGGAATTGTAAGCCAAAAGTTGTGTGTACATATGTGCTTCCTGTGAGGACAGCACCACAGCTCTGATCTGATTTTTCAGAGGGATCCATGACAGCCTTCCCAAAGCCAGTCCTTATTCCCCATGGCTGAGCGCTAGGAAGTTTCAGGAACCACCTCAATTTCTATCACAGTCTTGTATGGCAGAGATACCTGGTTCAAAGCCAGCTGGGTGCCCAGACTCTCAGGCTTCCCAGGTGGTGCTAGTGATAAAGAATCTGCCTGCCAATGCACGAGACATAAGAGACTCGGGTTCGATTCCTGGGTTGGGAAGATTCCCTGGAGAAGGAAATGGCAACCAACTCTAGTATTCTTGCCTGGAGAATCCCCTGGACAGCTGGCAGGCTATAGTCCACTGGGTCACACAGAGTAGGACACGACTGATGCAACTTCACAAACACACTCGCATGCACGCACCCAGACTCTCAGTTCCCCTTGTCTTCCCCTCCTTCACCCTACGTTACCCTGGCACTGACATTTGCCAATTTGGATTCTGAGAACTTGACTTTATATAGAGTTTCATAAAACATATTTTCCTTAATATAGTCAAATGACAAAGCTAAAACAACTGAGCATGAGCTTGATGACTTTATTCAAGTGAAAACAACCCGTGGGTTCGGGAAGTACAGTGCCCCACTAGCAGTGGCGTGCTCTTCCCAAAGGGGTTTGGGTGAGTGCGGGTTTTGTGGCGCGTTGGAGGAGGTGCTGTGGAAACGGCCCAACTGGCCAGGAGGTGGAGGGTTTCCTTGTCAGGTGAGCAGGTCCTGTGCTCTAGGATGAGGTGAGCTCGCTAAAGCTTAGCTGGGGGATTGTGATTGGTATTACGCTTTCTTGACAGTGAGGCATTTACCGTAAGTGCAAGCTGACTTAGGTCTTCTCTTTATTTTTTATTTTTTGGCCACACCACATGGCGTGTGGGAATCTGAGTTTCCCACCAGGGATCTAATCAGCATGCCCTGCATTGGAAGCATGGAGCCTTAACCACGGGACCACCAGGGAAGTCCTGACTCACACTTAGATTGGTCACGTGGCCTGGGCCGCTGGGGCAGCCTCCGTGCGGTGGGTCCCTATATATAGGTTGACTTTCTCAGAGTGGATTTTGTACTTTCTGAGCCTTAGTGCCTTGAGAAGGGGTCACCGTGTTGTCATCCTTACAGTGGTCTATTTGTTGTGAGTTGTACAAGTCTCTCCCTTCAGAGTGATCATCTAATTTTTGCCAGGGGTATTGTGTGGGGCACGACCCTCCTGATGTCTGCTTATCCAGTGATTGTGAGATTATTTGTACCACTTTCATGGGTTTATTTTGACTGTAATGCAATTTTTTTTCCTGCATTAAAGTTTGAATTACTTAACAGTATACCATGTGTATACCTTTCTGTGAGCATCGTCTCAATCATTAGATAGAAAATAGCTCCATAAAAAACCTAAAAAGGATCAGGGGAACAGCCATATTGTAGAATAATTAATGAAGGAAAAACACCTTGTTAGGTTATGTTATGATAATGAATGTTAACTGTTGAGGTAATTGAGCCCATTGTAATGGGATTTGATGTTGTTTTAACATAAATGCCTATCAATTTGGAGAATGGAAATACAAAACTCTTTCCCATTGAAATTGATTGTAATAACATTTTGAGAAATAGCCCTACAGATTTCTTTTCAGGAACAAATTACTCTCCCATAGATTAGTGTAACACTATTTTGTTCTTCTGTCTGGAAAGAATCTTTTTCAGTATTTTCAGACCTGTGATTGTATTTACTTCCTCTATCTTTAGGGGAATTGCAGTGTGTTTCATGACCATTCTTCCTTTTCACAGGCAAGTGATGTTTTTGTTGTCATTAACAAAAAATGTAGCTCACACTGTAGACACGGTCTCAAAGGAAAGGAAAAAAGATGCAGATCAATGATTGCCTTACAGAGATTCAGGTAAGATAAGTTCCCTCTTACTGTAGAATGTCCCAGTTTTTATTATCATGGACTTGAGGTGCTAAAAACACACATATAAATCTATCTGATGAGTGTGTGTGTGTGTTTTGTATGTGTTGGGATATTGAGAAGAAGCAAGACGATCGCTATTGGCCCCGCGGTACTGCAGGAAGATTTTGATAGATGCTGTTTACTGTTGTTGAAGATCTGACTCAAGCCTTCTGGAGAAAGGTCATGAATGACATCCAACAAATCACTTTTATGTTGTACCTGATGTGAAAGTCAAATGGAAATTGTTTATAAGAGTCAATCAGAGTGAAGCTCACTGGTTAGAATAACTTTCCCCAAACTTATCAGTTTACAGGCAAAATAGCCATGACCAAGAGCAGCGGAAGTCAGGAGAGAGAAAAGACCCAGGTCCGGGAGCACCTCGGGACGAGGGCCTGGAGGAGAGAGGCGTTTCAGGGAGGACGGCCTTCCCAGAGCCGGCACAGCGTGCGGCCCGGCCCCTCCGGCTCCTCAGCTTCAACAATGTGGACACTCAGCACAGAGGCTGCCAGCGCCGCTGGACCAAACCTGCCAGGCGCTGCCTGCCAGCTCAAGCATAAAGACCCAGGGAATTGAAGTCCGTGATTAGGAAATTGAAGACGGGCTGAAAACTTGAGATTTCCTGTGCTTAGCTGGGGGCACTCGTGAGAGATTTGATTAGAATGCGCGCCGAGAGGCCGGCTCTTTTGTCTCTTCTGCTCTACTCTGGCCTGAAGTGGTGGGGTGCATTCCAGCGCCCTTATTGGATTTGTCGCCGAAGATTTAAAGCATTCAGAAGTAAAATTCCATTGATCTGAAAGGTCAGGCAGGGCAGGAGGAGGCATTACAGGTTTAATTTCCAGTTCTGGGCAACTTCCTGGAACTTTCCCTCCTTGAATCAGTACCTCATCCATAAAAATGAAGGAAATGTTTTTTTGTGTTTTTTTTTTTAAAGGAAAAAAGAAAAGGAAAGGAAACATTCCTGAGAAACTATACAAATGATAAAAAGTAAGCATGCTAAATGCTTTCAAAAGAAGTTAGTAAACTTGAATATTGTTAGTACTGTTCCAGCCTAAAGTCTGTAGAACTTACTGCTACCAATAAAAAGCAAAAATAAGACAGGAAATTGTGTGCTGTAGTTAATTATGATTAATGTGAAAATAAAGTATCTTCTAACAGAGACGAGGAAGTTGGGGCTTCACTATATAGCTTTGGAGCTATGTAATGAAATCCACATATCTAAAAGGAAAAAATAAGAGAGGTCAAGACTAGACCAAACGTGCTCAAAAGGAGCAGCAGGAACAGTCCACTGTGGTAACTTGGACGCTTTTGACGGGTGCGTCAGGAGGTGTGAGCGTGTTAGATGTGGCTCCCTGCCGTCTGGGAGGCCAATGACAACGAGATACTCTCTTCTTCATGAGTGTGAACCCCTTCCAAGTCATCCCTTTGATGAATTCCTCCAAGTTTTTGTACTGCCAGAGTTATTTTGATTTAGTGACATTTTACGATCCATCTCCTGTGTTTTCTTCCTCCTTTGGTCTAAAGTTAGCATGGCCAGATCACTTTGATGATTCTGAACCTCAGAATCCTGAAAAAGCCCAACGGTGGCACACCCCTGACTTTGCTAACACAGAAGAAGGCAGAGCTGAAGAGCATCTGTGATGGAAAATATTTTGAATGGCCCTGCTCTCTCTTAGCTCCCATTTCATTGTTAACATCGATTTTGTACTCCAGCCTTCCTCTCCCTTCTTTCCATTTGGTACTTTCACACCAGGATTCTTTCCAGTCATTTCCAACTAAGCTCCCACATTGGTGATGGTGCAGAACTCTTTGACGTTCTCACAGCTGATTTATGACAGGGACATGTATTGTCAGAATGCCAGAGAAAATTAAAAGGCAAGAAAAGAAGCTGGGTGTTACTCATGATTATGTCTCTAATGCCTGATGTTTCTGCCTAAGCTGCCCAGCACCTTGCCTGGCTCATGTTAAGTGCTAAATATGTGTTTTTCCAATGAAATAATTTAATCTATGGTGAAAGTACTAATGAGCAAAATTAATGACAGACCCCAAGATCCCAGAGTCATCTTTTAAAATCAGATGTTTCTGAATTTTAGGTGGAAAAAATATTTGTACTGTGTTTGTAATTAGCACCTAGGTCAGGGATAACTACAGTCCAATCTGGGGGTCCTCTATGTTCATTTGTATTTTTTGTAGGTAATTATAAGTAATGGGAATAAGTTCCTGTCTTGATTTGGTAAGTAACATTGTCAATACTATTTAATGTTGCATTTTCTTTCCAGTAAAAAAAGATAAAGAATGCAATGCAGGAGACCCGGTTCGATTCCTGGGTCAGGAAGACCCGCTGGAGAAGGGATAGGCTACCCACTCCACTATTCTTTGGCTTCCCTGATGGCTCAGCTGGTAAAGAATCTGCCCACAATACGGAGACCTGCGTTCAATCCCTGGGTTGGGAAGATCCCCTGGAGAAGGGAACGGCTACCCACTCCAGTATTCTGGCCTAGAGAATATCACGGACTATCCATGGGGTCACAAAGAGTCGGACATGACTGACTGACTTTCACTTTCTTTCCTGAGCATTCCTTTTCATTTTTAATAGCACTTCCATCCTGCCAGTCTCTTATACCAAAGACTTTGAGGTCATACTTCTTTTTTCTCTCCCTCATCCAATGAGTGTATGCATCTGTGCGTGCTAAGTCACTTCAGCCGTGTCCGACTCTGTGCAACCCTATGGACTGTAGCCCTCCAGGCTCCTCTGTCCATGGGATTCTCCAGGCAAGAGCACTGGAGTGGGTCTCCATGCTCTTGTCTAGGGGATCTTCCCGACCCAGGAATCGAACCTGTGTCTCACATCTCCTGCATTGGCAGGCGGGACCTTTACCGCTTGTGCCTGGGAAGTCTATATCCAATGAGTAAACACAGCCTATTGTCTCCACTTTCCAAATACCTGGACTATGACTGTCTCTCAATACTTGGGTTCAAGCTACCACTGTCCTTTGTCTGAATGGTCACAGTGCCCTCCTACCAGGTCTCCTACAGACTTTTCTCAGCAAAGCAGCCACAGTGATTCCTTAGGACCCTTTTAAGTCAGATTCTTTAATTCCTCTGCTCAGAAACATTTCTGGCTCTCCATTTCACTCAGAGTAAAAGCCAGAATCCTTACAGTGACCTCACATCAGCTCTGCTTTGTCTCTTGGACATCATCCAGGACATCATCCAGGACCTCACCTAGGACCTCATCTAGGACCTCATCTAGGACCTCATCCAGGACCTCATCTAGGACCTCATCCAGGACCTCATCCAGGACCTCACCTAGAACCTCATCCAGGACCTCACCTAGGACCTCATCCAGGACCTCATTCAGGACCTCACCTAGGACCTCATCTAGGACCTCATCCAGGACCTCATCCAGGACCTCACCTAGGACCTCATCCAGGACCTCATCCAGGACCTCATTCAGGACCTCACCTAGGACCTCACCTAGGACCTCATCCAGGACCTCATCTAGGACCTCACCTAGGACCTCATCTAGGACCTCCTCCAGGACCTCACCTAGGACCTCATCTAGGACCTCACCTAGGACCTCATCCAGGACCTCACCTAGGACCTCATCCAGGACCTCATCTAGGACTTCATCCAGGACCTCATCCAGGACCTCATCTAGGACTTCATCCAGGACCTCATCCAGGACCTCATCTAGGACTTCATCCAGGACCTCATCTACGACTTCATCTAGGACCTCATCCAGGACCTCATCTAGGACTTCATCCAGGACCTCATCTACGACTTCATCCAGGACCTCATCCAGGACCTCATCTACGACTTCATCCAGGACCTCATCCAGGACCTCATCTATGACTTCAACTAGGACTTTCTTGCCCTCCCATGCTTCCTCCCTCTGACCACTCTTGTCCTCACAGGGCCACGAGTGGGGTCTTCACCCCACCTCCCCCTTTCCTCCCATACAGAACACGCTTCCCACACATATCTCCATGGCTGCTTCCCCGACCTCCTTTAGGAATTTACTCAAATGTCACCTTCTCCAAAATCCTTCACTGACCGCTCTATTTTATTTTTTATTGTTACCTTTCCTTTTAATAGATTGATTTTTATTGGAGTATATTGCTTTAGAATGTTGTGTTAGATTCTGCAGTACAGCCAAGTGAATTAGTCACACATATACTTATATCTGGGCTTCCCAGGTGGCGCTAGTGGTAAAGAACCTGACTGCCAATGCAGGAGACTTAAGAGATGCTATTTCAATCCCTGGATCAGGAAGATCCCCAGAGGAGGAAATGGCAACCCACTTCAGTATTCTTGCCTGGAGAATCCCATGGACAAAGGAGTCTGGTGGGCTACAGTCCATAGCGTTGCAAAGAGTTGGACACAACTGAAGCATGTGAGCTTGCATACATGCATTTTTGTATCCACTCTTTTTTAGATTTCCTTCCCATTTAGGTCATAACAGAACACTGAATAGAGTTCCCTGTGCTATACTGTAGGTTCTAATTAGTCATCTCTTTTATACATAATAGTGTATATATGTCAGACCCAACCTCCCAATTCATCCCACCTCACCAACTGCCTTGGCAGCCATAAGTTGTTCTTTACATCTGTGACTCTATTTCTGCTTTGCAAGTAAGTTCATCTTAACCATTTTTCTAGATTCCATATATAAGCATATTATATAATGTTTGTTTTTCTCTTTCTGACTTACTTTACTCTGTGTGACAGTCTCTAGATCTATTCACATCTCTGCAAAGGGCACTCTTTGTTCCTTTTAATAGCTGAGTAATATTCCATTATGTGTATGTACCACATCTTTTTTATCCATTCCTCTATTGATGGACATTTAGGTTGCTTCCACGTCCTGGCTATTGTAAATAGTGCTGCTGTGAATGCTGGGATCCATGCATTCTTTATAGTTTTCTCTGGGCACATGCCCAGGATTTCTCTGTTGTATGGTAGCTCTAATTGTAGCTTTTTAAAGGAACTTCCATACTGTTGTCCATAGTGGTTGTGCCAATTTACATTCCCACCAACAGTGCAGAATGGTTCCCTTTTCTCTACACCCTCTCCAGCATTTATTGTTTGTGGATTTTTTGATGATGGCCATTCTGACCAGTGTGAGGTAATACCTCATTGTAGTTTTAATTTGTATTTTTTTAATAGTCAGTGATGTAGAACATCTTTTCTTGTGTTTGTTGGCCATCTGTATATATTTCTTTGGAATGACCACTCTGTTTTAAATGGTTTTCTCTTGACATTCCTATCCCTGCTTTATTTTTCTTCATGTTACTTATCATCAGGGGATGTTCTTATACTTCACTTGTTTGTCATTAACTGTGGGTCCCACCAGCATTAGTGAACTCCTTAAGACTTAAGGTCTTCATCTGCTCTGTTCCCTGCTCTGTCCTTGGAACTCAGAGAGCTGATTCATTAAATATTTGCTGAATGAATAAATGAACACTTTCCTATTGTTTGCACTCAAGTTCCAATGCTTACCTCGATTAATTCAGCTTTTAGCAAACCAAGTAGACTGATTTGTTCTATGACAGAACTTAATAATATGATTTAATACATATTTGAAAGTAGATGACAGAAATTCTGCCAGACCTGTACTCCTCAAATGAACGTAGCTTTGTATGTAATTACTTTAAGCTTCATGGGAATGAAACTTATTGATCTAGAATTGCATGCTGCTTTATCAAATTGCCTTTGAAATTATTGGTACTCCATTACCTCTGTAAGCCTAGCTACTCAGATTCATCATACTTAGAAGTCTAGAGGGACAGTCATGTTGCCTGCCTATCAGGGAGAAAAAGATGCAAGGGGTTAGCAAATAGGTGGAAAGTATGGTTATGGTCATACACAGGTGGAGGAAACTGGTTATAGTCGATTACTTGTTATATATAGGGGACATTGCAATGTTTAAAATTATTACACTGTGTAAAGCCTGGAAAATATTAGGTGAATCATCATGTTAAAGGTGAAATGGTTATGAAAAGCATGGCACAATCTTTTCTGAACATTTATTGGCCTTGCTTAAGAACTAGAGAAAGCTGTAAGAATATTTGTCATAAACAATAGTAACCAAAGAAAACAGATCCCTTAAAGAGCTGACTGCTCTTGAAATCCCATTAAAGTACCAGCTACATTCCAGAGTCCATTAATAAACCTAATTAATGGCATCCTATTTTGGTATTAATGAGACAACTCTTTGACATAGTCTTTGGCTTTGTAACAGTAAAATATACAAAGAACAGTAAGATGTAGAAAATAAAAATAGACAATTCTTGGCTCTGTTACTCAGCCCATGAAACTTTGAAGCCACTAGAGTTTTCTAGCTGAGAATGCTTTAGTAGAATTAATTACTCATGTGAACTTATTTCCTTTTACCTTTTAATTATTGTATAAATATACTGATATATTTATGTTTATGTGGGTGTTGAAATATAATCAAAGATGATAAATCTGGAAAAATGCTCTATTTGGAATAGAGGTATTATTAGGTGACCTTCTGAGTTCAGCTCAGTCAGAAGTATTTTTATCTTATTTAACCCATTATAGTTATTCAGATACACAGTATTTTTAGAAGTCCTGTTTAATTTCTTTTATTAAATACTAATTTAAAGGGCTTATATCATGGCAGTCTAGTATGTCCTCTCTTATTTAAAATAATGCTAAATTTACTGGTTGTAAAATATGATAAAAAAATCTATAGTGAAAAGAAGTATTAGAAAAATGCTTTTTTTCCCACTTTCCTAAAATTTTCTAAGTTTTCCATTCATCACCAACTAATACATGGTCATGTTTATATCTGCCCATAATGTTTTGCAGCCTAGGGTACAGTGGTTGTTAGACATTTGTGCCTACCATCTATATTATTAAAGTTATGTCAGAAAATGTGTGGCAGCAATGGTGCTGTGCATAGAAAAGGCTGTCAACCTTGTTGACCATCCTTGCAAACCCTGAGAGAGAGCGTCACATTCAGTATTAAAGGAGTGAAAGATGTGCTATTGAATGAGTATCAAATTATGTAGCCTTTTGAAGACCACTGAATTTTCATCAATCTGTTTTTATTTCCTTATAATGATTTTTATAAACATTGTAAAGCCTGTATCTTTGCAGGGGCGAATTTCTCTCTTTGCAATACAAAAATAGTTTTTAGGAGGTTGTTCTTACGTTGAGACAAATGGACACCAAACAGTTGGGGTTCTAACTCCATCTTTGATACTTTGTAGTTGTGTGATGTTGGGCAAGTAAATTAATTTCTCTTTGCAATAGTTGCTTCATCTGTAAAATGGGGATATTAATTGCATCTTCCTTAAAGTCTTGATATAAAGATAAAATGAACAGATATGTAACATGGTTAGAACAATGTCTGAAATATAGTAGATTCTATTAAATGAATGAATGTATGAATGGACTTTGGAATCAAACAAATCAGAGTTTGAATGTTCTTCTAATTATTAGGCATATGAGCAGTTATACAGCCTGTCTCAGTTTAGATTTCCTTGTATGAAAAGTCAGGGAAATAATTTCTGTCTTCTAGGATTGTTGGATAACATCAAATGAAATTATATTTTTCACTATTAGAGTGAAAAATCTATACATTTGATTCTCTGCACTGTTGGGAAAATATGGGGAAAGGGTTGATACTCCATTAGCAGAAATATAAACTGGTGCAACTGTTTTGAAGGACAGTTGGCAATATCTGTTATCCATTTAAATGTACCTGTTTTTGTCCAGCAATTTTACTTCTAGAAGTTTATGTTGTTGATAAGTAAAAATACATATGTGAGGATCCTTATTGTAACATGTTTGTAATAGTGAATGACTAGAAACAACTTAGACATCTATCAATTGGGAACTAGTCAAATGATAATAAATTTATATAATAGAATTATATGTAGCCATGAAAAGGAATGAGATAGATACACAGTTATAGAAAGATATCCAATATGTATTATTATATCAAATAGCTGGTTGAGCTAGTTGAAGAATAGTATATATAGGTATCATGTAGAGACACATGCATATATATGTATACATACATACATATAATAAGTATATATAAACACAAAAAATATGTAGGATCTTGTATGTAACCAGCTTGATATACTCCACTAATTTGGTACGCAGATGAACACACTTGCCTTATTTGTCCCACTAACTGCTCAAGTGTCCACCTGCCCCAATGAATTGTCCAAGAATTCCAGGGTTTATGCAAGTTCAAAATGGGCATGTCATTCCAGCTCTCAACACCAGGGGGAGCCAGCACAGCAGCGTCTGTCCAGTCCTCTCTCGGCCTGGCTTTTCCTTTCCAGGCTGAGCTGTCCTGGCCGGTCCTAGTGCCAGATGCCAGGTCATGCTTCTTCATGGCTGTTGGAATGCCTCACTCTTCCAGAATCCTAGAGGCTGTGATGGGTCATGTTTGTGCTGTGGAAGAATAGTTGTCTTAGCTTGCACAGTCCTTATTCTCTAAATCACAGGCCTAGTCTCAGTTGCATTTTCGACAGGAGCCCTTCAGTGGAAGCCCACGGACTCAGAGATGACCTGATGTCCTCTTGCCCTCCTGGCGAGGCCTCTGTGTCTTTCCCTGGTGGAACCACCCAACCAGCCCTTCAACCAGTTTCCCTAACTTCGGGCACAGATTGAACTTCCTCTTTCCTAGAAGACAAAGGGGACGGTGGTTCTCTCTCAAATTCGTCCGGCTCCTCTCCAAACTCCGCATATCAAGGACAAGAGTGGCTTTTGATAAAGCAAGCATGTTTGTATTGTCCCTTCCTCTCCCATCCCAGGACATTGGGTGTCTGCTGGCCTCGTGTTCGCGTAACTACAAACAGCTGCTTTTTCATTGCAGAATGAAGACATCCCCTTCAAGGTGAATTGCTGGATCTGCCCATTCAAACAGGTAATACTTTGGAGGAAATGGGTGCTCATCCCTGACTTACTCGGCATCCCACTTGTCTGAATATTTGTATTTCTAAAGCATGCAAGTTTTTGTTTATTTATTTGCTTGTTGATAATGCATAAGGGTCTAGAAAGTCCCTGGAGGAACTGTTATGAATGCTACTTGTCTATGAGAAGTAAGAAGGGTTGTTAGGAAGAAGACTTTTATTTTTTACCTTATACCTTACTTTTTGCTAGGATTTTTTAAAGTGCATTTTTTTATACATATAAAAGATGATTTTGAAAATAAGTAATTGTATTTCCCAGCCTATGACAAATATTAAAACATGATTGTTTTCCTTTCTCTACCTGTCACTAGCATTTTTCTGACCCCGTTATCTGGACAGGAGAAGATGGTCAAATCTGTCACGTCTAATATTCGTGAAAGTGTTTGACTATAGTTGAAATATGAGAGAAGAGTCAGAAAAGGCTTCAACTGTTTTAAGGTGGGCCAGTGTATGTGAGTAGTCTTTAGCATAATCTTTGCTCATAAGGCTGCCATATACAGTTGTATAGGATGTACACTGAATAAGATGTGTATGTCTAAGGGACATGTTCATATAACAGGCATAGTAAATTGGTATATTTATCACTATCGTTGCCTGGAAGACACAAAAACTGTCCTGTTCAAGTAAAGTTGTTATGACAGTCTTATAGCAGATGACAGTAAAGCACATGGGCACTGCAGAGCAAACGGCAGCAGGCCCCTGCCGGAATCGATCATTTCCAACAGTAATGGTGAAGGCTGCTCTCTGCTCTTCTCTGACTTCCATTCACCTCTGTAGTTGCGCTGTCATGTGCCACCGTAAGCCTTTCCTGTAGGAGGAGAGAAAAACAAATGATGGCATACACTGTCCTCTTCTCTGAACCTTCCTCTCAAACAAGGTATCTTCAGAATCAGTGGCCGAGTTCATTGTCATTTTCTGTGAACCAAGATGGAGGTGTTCCTGTGGTCCTTGCTTGTATTGGAGTGCTCTTAAGAAGGATGTGACTGAGTTTAAACTAGATGAAATTTTTGTAATTTCATTACAAAATTCAGAAAATTCTCTATCTTCAAATTGTTATGGACATTTAATGACAAGGAAACCAAATAGGGTTAAGAGCATTTGCTTGAATTTATTTATTTATTTTTTTGGTATATTTATCAAAACATAGAAACTGTTTTAGGGTACTGCTTGGAACTTTCCAAAGATTAATTTTTAATACATTGATGCCTGTTAATGTTTGTATATGTTATTTAACTTTATGCTTAACTTATTTATAATATAATCATTGATAGCTGTTTTTATATCCTCAGTGTGTAAACTGTTGTACTCAGACTCTAAAAAAACAAGTGCTACACAAATACTAAAAGTTTATGCATTAAAAGGAATACAGTTGCACAGGAGTCTGCCTGTGCAACTCCATTGGCCTTATCCAGGTATAAAAAATAAATCATCTGATAACAATGTCTCTGAATAGGGTGTTAAATAGATAAAAGGTTCTATCAGTTAGGACTGTTTCAATTGTAAGGCCGAAAAACTCACATTGAATTGGCTTAAGCACAAAGAAAATTTATTGCTCCTACAACAGAAATGTTCAAAAGTAGGGAAGGCTTCAGGACTGGCTTGAGCCAAGGGCTCAAACAATGTCATGAAGACCTAATCTGTCCCCAAGTAAGTTTTTATTCTTGGGTTTCTTTTATGCCAGAAAAACAACTGTTAAAAGCTTTAAACATGAAAGTTTCAAGTCCAGCAGAAAAGAGCATGCTCCTCCCTTAGACTCTGCATCTAATATTGATCATGGACCCATTCTTGAGCCAATTGCTGTAGCTGGAAAACATAATCTTCTGTTTTCTAGAAATGAATCACATGCCCACTTTGGAGTCAGGTGTGGAATCAGCTCTACACCCATAATCTAAGGTTGGGGGAAGGGCTGGTTCCTCAGAGAAATGTTAGGATGCAGGTAGCAGAAGAAAAGGTACTGGGATGCAAAAAGAAAAAGTACAATAAGGTAGAAGTATCTAACCAAAAGAGAGTGGGTAGTCCAGATTTCCAGGTGAACATTCCTATCTAAGGTGTAAAATAAAAAACAACAATCTAAGCTATTGGGAATGTGTGATGATGATAGTATTATGTCCTTCTGCTCTTCATTGATTCATTAGATTCATTTAAATCTTGGTGACTTTTTGTCTAAGTCTGATGGAAAACATTTGTAATATTTTGTTTTTGAAGTGATTTCCTTTTTAACTTCTTTTTTAATGTTAACAATTGCATCTCTCCCCACACCTCCCATCTTATGTCTTTGTAGAAAACTTGGGAAAATCCCATGAGAAATGAACAAAAATCACTGACACTCATCAGCTTAAGATTTTCACTATTAGCATCTTGACATATTTCCTTTTTTCTATTGTTTTATTTTCCATCAAAAAGTATAGGAGTGACTTAGAAAGATCAATGAAATAGTGGCAGTTCTGGGCTAAGAGCTTGATATCTAAAGATTCAGATACAAATATTTCAAGAGGTTTTAATGTATAAAATCAAATCTCAAAAGACAATGCATTTTCTGTTGCTGTGTTCTATGCTGCAGGCAAGACATTATTCTTTCTTGGGGTATGAAAGGTTATTTCAGTGATATTGGCTTAAATCAAAGAGTCAGGTCAATCTGTCATATGTCCCTGAGTTTTCCAATCAGTAGGATTTACAATATTATTAACCACACTTTTATGTCATTTTATCAGCTGTAGAGGTCCTGGACAAACTCCTGTGAGAATATACAGGGTGTCATGCATTTTTAATACACTTGATATTAGGTCTTCCATAGATCTCCTCTCTATTCATATTGGTATATTTGTATATTAAATCATTTTTAGAATAACATGAAAGCAAAGCAAAGGAAGGTTGCTGCTCTTACTTCCCCGAATGCTCTTTCCCCTTCTGCAAATGGAGATTGTGTTTAATAAAAAGTTACCTAAAAGCAGGTCTCTGGGTGCATTAGCCGGGGGCCCTCCGGGCCCAGTTTCTCCTGTACTCGTGAAGGCCATGGCTCCCTTCTGTTATTGAAAAAGATGCAAGTTCCCACAACCATGTGTAAAGTAGATAGCCAGTGGGAAGCTGCCGGACAGAACAGGGAGCCCAGCCTGGTGGTCCATGACGACCTGGGGGAGGGAGACTCGAGAAGGAGGGTATATATGTATGTATTTATATAGTATGGCTGATTCACATTGTTGCACAGAGGAAACTAACACAGCATTGGAAAGCAATTATTCTCCAATTAAAATTTTTTTAAAAGCATACAGCTTCCCATGTTCCTTTCACAAAATCCTGTATTAATGTCCTATGGTTCAGACATTCACTTTTGAATTCTTGTTTTTAGTGTTTGGTGACCACTTAAATAAAAGCCATAAATGATGAATATTCAGATTCAGCTATGGCAAATTCCTCTGGTTGCTATTTGTGCCCAGAATTTCTCAACCTTATTCTTGCCCCTGATTTATAAGACAGCCTACTCAAGTGCTGTGCATGACTGTTCAGTCGCTCCGTCGTGTCTGACTGTTTGTGATCCCATGAGCTGGAGGGCGCCAGGCTGCTCTGTGCATGGGATTCTCCAGGCAAGAATACTGGGGTGGGTTGCTATTTCCTTCTCCAGGGGATCTTCCCAACCCAGGGGTTGATCCTGTGTCTCCTGCATAGACAGGAGGATTCTTTACCGCCGAGCCAGCTGGGAAGCCCCACTCAAGTGTTACTGCACTCTGATTTGGTGTTCAAGTCTCCAGCAATTTCGCCTGATGCTACTGAATGTTAAGTTGGAAGAATCCTATAAAGACATCTAATCTTGAAAGTTTTAGGCTATTGGCATTCACTCTCTCCCCTCTTTAGACTTCTCATCACCCACTTGGCTAACCTATAATGTTCAAAGTCATCTGACATTTCTTTCATCTCCTCTAGCAGCTCTTCACCAACCCTAAACCAGGTGGTGGAAGTGAAGTGAAGTCACTTAGTCGTGTCCAACTCTTTGTGACCCCATGGACTGTAGCCTACCAGGTTCCTCCATCCATGGGATTTTCCAGGCAAGAGTACTGGAGTGGGTTGCCATTTCCTTCTCCAAAGGATCTTCCCAACCCAGGGATTGAACCCAGGTCTCCTGCATTGTAGGCAGACACTTTACCATCGGATCCACCAGGGAAGTCCTAGGTGGTCTAAAGTTCTGCCAATTCCATGACCTTGCTGTTTTAAGTTGTTTCAGTCATGTCTGACTCTGTGTGACTCTATGGACTGTAACCGGCCAGGCTCCTCTGTCCATGGGATTCTCCAGGCAAGGATACTGGAGTGGGTTGCTGTGCACTCCTCCAGGGGATTTTCCCAACTCGGGGACTGAACCTGGATCTCTTAAGTCTCCTGCATTGGCAGGCAGGTGCCGCCTGGGAAGCGCACCCCCACCATGGCCTGAATGTTTTTAAGTCCCTGCCCCTTTCCTGTTTCTCCAGCCCCATGTCTGGACAACGGAACCTATTCTTCCAGTGGGAAACCAGACCCCACCATCACTCTGCACCTGTGTGGTTTGGATGGGGCTGACCCAACTCTCCTCCCAGTCTTTAGGCCAAGTCATTGTCAATACATGGGCTTGGTAGGACCCCTAAGAAAGGAGCATTCCCCCTCCATATGGGTTTCCAATTGGAGCTGCTTTTAGCCATTTTCCAGTAGGTGATTAAAGACTGTCTGAAAGCAGAGATGAACAGGGTAAGAGGTGATTCCTGGAGACTAGGTGGGGTCCTGGGACCCTGCCAGGTCAGCCTCTGGAGTGACTGAGCCATTACAACCCTTGTTTCCTTCAGTCAGTTTGAATTTTGTCATTTTTGAACCAGAGTCTGGGCCAATATAGAGACAATCAACATTTAAATATGTCCTGCTCTAGGGAAAATTTCCTCCTGGATCGCTGGCAGCGATTGTCTCTCTCTTCTTTACAGACAGAACTCTTCACAGAGTTGCTTACCGTAACTTTCCCCATGGCTGTCCTCCCCATCTTCGTGTCCAGCTGCAATCTGATTTCTGCCTGTTCCCCTCCGCCCTTTGCTGATGCTGGCGTCACTGAGACCTGGATTCCCTCCTTGTCAGCAGGTCCTGGGGCTGCAGCGCTTACTGATGCTCCCCGCAGTGCTGAGCACCGAGCGTGGCTTCCTCCACTCCTGTGTTAAAGCCAAGTGTCAACGGCCACAGTCGCTGTTCTCCAGCAGAGAGCATCATCTTTGTACCTCTGTAACTATACGTAAATGATTATAGGTAATTATGTGTTTCGTTGTGCAGTTGCTCAGTCATGTCTGACTGTTTGTGACCCCATGGACTGCAGCGTGCCAGGCTTCCCTGCCCTTCACCATCTCCTGGAGTTTGCTCAAACTCATACCCATTGAGTCAGCGATGCCGTCCAACCATCTCATCCTCTGTCGTCCCCTTCTCCTCCTGCCTTCAGTCTTCCCCAGCATCAGGGTCTTTTCCAATGAGTCAACTCTTCGCATCAGGTGGCTAAAGTATTGGAGCTTTAGCATCAGTCCTTCCAATGCATATTCAGGGATAATTGTTAAATGAATATGTGACTTGCCCTAGGCCCTGTGTCCTCATTTGTGACATCCTTTAGGATACTAGAATCAACCTGACGACTCACAGAAATCCAGGTGGATTTGGTGAATACCTCAGCTAACTGTGGGGTTTCCCTGGGGGCTCAGACAGTAAAGAATCTACTTGCAGTGCAGGAGACCCAGGTTCGATCCCTAGGTCAGGAAGATCCCCTGGAGAAGGGAATGGCTGCCCACTCCAGTATTCCTGCCTGGGGAATTCTGTGGCCAGAGGAGCCGGGCGGGCTGCAGTCCGTGGGGTCACAGAGAGTCAGACACGACTGAGCAAGTCACACTCACCGTCACCTCCCCTGGGGTAACTATACCACTCAGTGACAGGTTTGCAAAGCTAGTGACTGCTCATGTTTCAGGTCTTAGCTCAAGTACCTTTTTCTTTGGAAAGCCTACAATTACCTTCCTTTTTCTTTAGGGTTGGAAAGTCAAATGCCAATCAGGTAACAGAGGAGAATGCTGAGAGGATGTTAGCAGAAAGGCAACTTAAGCTGTATTCTTCAACATCCTTGCTGTATTTTGCATTAAAAACAGTTCATCATTTCTACAGAGAAACATTTTCCCTTCTGTTTTTCTGGGAATAAGCTGCTTCTTCTGTCTTTACTTTCTCATTTTTGATAGTTTCGCTGGTCCAAGAAAAGTGTTCTAAACCGGAGGTTAGGCAGCGGTGTGAGCACGGTGGTTGTGGCTGCTTGCGCTTGGCTTCAACATCAGGGACAGAATATGAATGGTGGGGACCCAGGGAGCTTGGTTATTGATGCCTCTTGTTCAGAAGTTTATTTACTACTCAACTTTGGCTGGAAATGTGGGTCCAGCTTTGTCAGAACAGGTGAAAATCTAGATCTTTATGGAGAATCTCTTTATTTTAAAGCTTGGGGCAAATAAAAGAAACAGAAGCAAAGTAAGTATGTGCCAGACATAGCTGGAGTTCAGATCTGGCTTATGAGTTTGCATCCTTTGTTTAAAGAATCAAACTCTGGTACTTGTTAATATCTCTAAACAGAGTGGGAGGATAGCTGTGTGGGTGAGTGAAGCACTGATCTTTCTGCTTCCAGTTTCTTCTCCCTTCAATCTTTGTAGTCAACAGAATAACTTTATAAAATGCAAATTGGATTATGGTGTTCCTACCTAAACACCAGCACCTGAGTCCTCATTCATTACCTTTAAGTTAAAATACAAACCAACTACTATGGCCGTGCCGGAGTCTTCATCCTCTTATATGTCTCATACTCCAGGCACATTTGCCTACTTGCCACAGCCTTGGAGAAGTGAATCTGTCCTAACTTTGTTCTTACTTTCCCCTCAGGTTAGAATGCTTTCCTCCTCATCCATACTGCTTTAAATCATGCCTGTCTCACAAATTCCATATTAGGTGTAACGTCCTCTATGAAGCCTTCACAGATGTGTAAGACAGAATTAATGAATGACTTCTTATGTCTTCTCCCCTCCCTTTTTATACCACTGATATAGGTTGGGCTCTGTTCTAACACATATCCATTTTTAACTGTCTCTCTTGCTGTGTTATGAAACACTCAAATGTAGGAACCAGATCTGGGACTCTGCTTGAGTCATCTCTGTGTTTTATTGCATCCTTGCTTTTTTAACTTATTTCATTGGCCTGTCAATCCCTTAGCTTGCCAATTAAGTTGGAAACACATTAGGGTAGAGATTGGATGGCTTATAAGCCATCTTACACTGTTATATCTAGAGTACATGCTTAATAATTATCTTTTTTGAAATGTCTGAATGATTGCATCACAGTCAACACCTTTTGGAAAATAATAATGAAGATACTGTGTAAGACCAGTGATTTGCTCTGTCTTGTCTTAAAAATAAGTTGATTCTAAGGACCATTAAACTGGGCTTATTACTCTTAATTGAAGGGAAATCTAGTTCAATTTTATTTTTTACAGTGTAAAACCAGAATTATAGATTTTGTTAAGGAAATTCTATATTTGTTACATTCAAATTCATGAAGCACAGTGCTTTTTAAAAAATCATACTGTACAAAATTGTTTTATGAGTATCGAAAGGATTGCTGGCCTTCATACTTAAGCAGACCAAATTTCAGCTTTGTTTGCACTATTCATTTGCTTAGCAATGAATACTTTGTCTCGTCTCCTACCCACACATCCAGTAC
The DNA here is from genome assembly GCF_019320065.1 of Cervus canadensis. Classification (NCBI taxonomy): domain Eukaryota; kingdom Metazoa; phylum Chordata; class Mammalia; order Artiodactyla; family Cervidae; genus Cervus; species Cervus canadensis. The sequence continues at coordinate 45,501,214 of NC_057406.1, forward strand.
AAAGGCAAATATCATTGGGATGTGATCGCTCTGCCATGATTATTACTGCTACACCAGACACTCATTTTCTGTGGACCACCTGTTGAACTGTCCTGTGACAGATTCTAGTATGGAGCCATCTTAGACAAAGTGGTATATGATATCTATTATTTAGGATTCTCTGGTTGCAAGAAATAGAAACTGATTCTAATTTTTTATTAGACTATCACGTACCTCATAGAATCAATAGGCTTGATTTTTCTAATTCTGGCAAATTCTGATTTTGTTTATTTTCATCCTTTTTTTCTTTGGATAAGTGATCCCACAAGAAATTTGCCTTAATTTCTAGTCTAGCAGAATGTCTTTTAGTCTCCTTAATGGTAAGACCTCAAAAAAGAAGTAGCTCTCCCATCACGACCTTGTCCACCTCAGCCTTGACTTTCTTCCTTTCTATTCTGTGCTTCATAGGAAACATGAAGTAATACCAGGAAGGAAAACTTCTCCCTTCTTTTAATGGGCACAGTTGCATTCCAGGTTGTAAGTGAGTTTCAATTCAAGACAAGTGGAAGGTCAAATGCAGGGTATTAATGAGAACTGTATTTTTCTTCATTGGTGGCTATTAAAATGATATATGCCAGTGCAGTGGACGAGAGGAAACCCACTCAAGACCTTCAGTGTTACCATCCATCGTTGAATCTCACACACAGGTGTCATTACACGTGTGGTGTAAGCACAGCCAAGCTGAGGCCATGGCTGCTTCCCTGTCCTGTCTGTCACTGGGCCGTCAAGTCCCAAGCCAACAAAGAAGGTTTCCTTATTGTTGATTCAGTGAGAAGCAGTGAGGAAAAGTTGGAGCCAGCTCTTAGTGGTTGCATTCCTGAGCCGGGTTCAAGCCAGGTCAGAACGGCAAGAATCAGGCAGCAAAACAAATTATTCCATGCAAAACGCTGGCCTGAAAGGTGATCTGCAGAGGTGAAGCTCTGTTTTCCCAAATTGTCTTGATCTCTAAGTCTTAGCTTTCTGTCAACTGTTCTCATGTTTAGTGACAGTTTTAAGGACTGCTGTTTTTACTAGACAGCAGTCATCCCTGCTATTTTAAATCAGAGTGGAAGGGAGAAAAAAAAAAAAGAAACATGCATTGGGAGAGGCAGAGTGAGAGAGTTAAGTGAGAAGAATTCAGATGGGTGGTTAACATGACATGGATCCCCTGAATTCATTCCTTCATTCATTCACTCACTCACTCACCCGTATGGAGCACCTCTGTGAACACTGTGTCAAATGCTAGGTGTGTCCATGGCACTCAAGACTACCCTCAGATTTGACAACTCACTAGAAGGACTCACAGAATGCAGAAGAGCTGTTATATTCATGTTTTTGGTTCATTACAGCAAAAGGATACAGATTAAAACAACTGACGGAAAAAGGCATGTAGGATGAGGTCCAGGAGAGACCAGTGCAAGCTTCTAGCTGTCCTCTCTCAGCAGAACCACACATGTGTGAAGTATTACCAATCAGGGTGGCTCAGCTGAGCTGTGGTGTCAAGGTTTTTATTAGGGGTCAGTCGTGTTGGCGTGGAGCACCTGCGTTACTGACTTTAGCTACTCTGTCCAGCTTCTACACCCTCAGAGGTCAGATGGATACAAAGGGTCTCAAGGCCCCAGGCAAGCAAATACAGGCAATCACCATAAACCATGTTGTTAGCATAAACTATCTGACGTGGCCCAAGACTCTAGGCATACGGAGACACTCTATCTGGCAGGATATTGCAAGGGCTTAGCGCTTACCTCTCAGAAGCGGATCAAGGGCCAATTCTTATTTAGAGGATGGGCACACCCCAAGTCTGTCAAAGTAAACTTTTACTGCACGTGGGGGATGGGGTTCTTTTTCCCAGGAGCCTAGAATTCTGGCTATACAAACAAACGCATGTAAAATAACACAACCAATACTATTTGTTCTTTTGACTCAGCTTCATGTCTTCTTCACTAGCTAGCATATCTACTGTGTGCATGGGACTGCTCTAGTTGCTGGATAAAGTAGTGTTCTAGACATCATCTCTGTACTCATGGAGCATCCATGCTAGCAGGGGAGATAGAAAGCTGACAGGTATTGTTAACAGATAATTGTGTGTCAGATATCATGAAAAAAAGTAAAGCAAGGTGTGGGAATAGAAAGAGATGAGGATACGGGATGGGAACAGGTCCCACTGATAAGACAGCATTTGAGCAGAGCCTTGAGGAGGTTGAGTGTGGGAAGGAATTCCAGGCAGAGGAACAGTGATTGTAAAAGCCGGGAGGCAGGGGCTTACTTAGTGTTCAGAGAAGAAGGAAGGCAGTGGTCAGAAGCAGAGTTAGGTGGGAGAGTGAGGAAGAGATGCCCTCAAAGACAGAATCAGGGCTGGATTTTGACTCTAGGAGAAATAGAAAGACTTGGGAAGATGTTGAGGAGTGATGTGATCTGAATTACATTTTCCAAGTATCTCTCTGGTTTCTGTGAGGCAAGTAGACTAACATGGCAAGAATGAAAACAGGGGGATGAGAGGGGAAGCTATTGTAATGGTTGGTGGCTTAGAGTAAGTGGCTTATGGTGGCTGCAGCCAGGCTGGTTAGACAGAATCACAATCTTTATCAATGTCACATGTAGAACTGCAGGATTTTCGGGTGGAATATGAAGGAAGAAAGGAAGGAATAAAGGATAATTTCACTAAGATAAGTGGTTTCTCAGTCTGAATTGCCCTCTGACATTTAATTTCTAAAATATTTATCTAGTGCTTCATCCTGAAGCACTCAAAGATCAAATATAATTAACACTTATGTAGTGTTTTATGATTAACAAAATTTCATTTAGTTGCTGAGATACTACATGGCATATGAATTGATATTCCCATTTTATAGATGTCAGGTGAGGCCAAGGGTCAAGTTCTGTCAGTGAAATATGGCAGGCATGATTGGTTCAACCTTAAGCCTTAGTTTTCTCATGTGACATCATTATTCAATGAACCTTTGTATCTTTCAAGTGTTTTTGGCTGTATGATTCAACCAAGCTTAAACAGTGAGGACATTCCTTATATTACAGAACAGCAAGTCCATGGATGGGTAAGTTACAGTCATGTTATAATTAGGGCTCAGGGATGTCATTGAAGACCCTAGTTCTTTCTGTCTCTTTAATCTGGCCCTTAATGTTTGCTCCCTGATAAGGGCGTTTCTCTTTAATGTTGCAAGATGGCTGTCAGTGGCAGTCTGGGCTTCATGCTTTCTCTTCAAGTAAGAGAAGCTTATCATTCAAGCGGGGATGAAAACCTTCCTCATCGTTCTTCCTGGAGCTGCTTATCACCCCATGACCAATGGCTGTGTGTGTTTGCTCAGTTGTGGCTGACTCTCTGTTACTCCAGGTCTGTAGCCCACAGGCTCCTCTGTCCATGAGATTTTCCAGGCAAGAATCCTGGAACAGGGATCTTCCGAACCCAGGGATCGACCCCACGCCTCCTGCATCTCCCGCATTGGGAAGCAGATTCTTCACCACTGCTCTACCTGGGAAGCCCTGGCTCTTGCCAGGCAAATGTCATGCCCTGATTGGTTTATATTAGCCAGGATTTCTCCTTGATTCATGAATGGGGCAGGCAGTGGGAACAGTTACAGCAGAGGTCCTAAAGAGCATTCCTAGAACACTCTAGAAATAACAAAGACACGAGAGTGGTTGGAAGGAAGAGAATTAAGGGGTGAGTAGTAGAGAATGAGGTTGGACAGGGATGGGGGTCAGATCATGTGGAATCTTATCATCAAATGACTTGGGATATTGCAGGATTTTGACCAGAAGATTGGCATGCTCTGACCTGTATTTTGAAAGGATTTTCTGGCTGTTGTGATAGAAACAGATGCTAGGGAAGCAAAGGTAAAAGTTACTGGAGCAGGCAGTATTGGTGGCTTATGTGTTGGTAGCAGGTCAACAGTGGAGTTGTGAGAGGTGCTTGGGCTCTTAACTATAATTTGAATTCAAAGCCAACAGACTCTCCGAAAAGACTGGATTCATATTCAAAATAGGGAAAAAATGTATAGTTAAATTAAAGGTTACTAATATTGAGAGTTAACATTTATTGGGTTTCCCAGATGGCCCAGTGGTAAAGAGTCATCCTTGCCAATGCAAGAGACACAGGATCTATGATAAACACATGGACTATTCCATTTGGTACCCATGACCTATGATTTAGATGCCACTGTGATCACCATTTTAGAGATGACATAACAGGGATTAGAGAGATTGTGTTACCTAGCAAAGGTTTCACTGCTGCAGACGGTAAGATGGAAGACTTGTGATTTGAACTGGGTCTTATTTATATAGTTGATTCTCCTGATATTATAAAATTTAGTCTATGTAAAATGTGTGGTGACTAATAAAATCCTAAGTGCTACAGGAATCCTTGATAAATTTTATTGAATAAAATTACATCACCGGGTATATGGAGATGCCCAAGCCATGCCCAGTTTGCGGGTATTCTTTGGCCAACTACCCATTTTCCCAGCTGAGATATTCCCCCCTTTCTCCCTGCTACAACCAGGCAGATACAATTTCAGGTTGCCTAGTTTAAAAGCAATTATACCTCTAGAGATTCTCCTTGCCTCTGATTTCTAAGTGCTGGTTGTTTATAGAATTACTGCTCAGATCCCTTTAGTTCAAAATGAACATGCCAATGAAACTGAAATGAGAATCTGCACTTCTAAATTGGATTATCGGCTTCCCTAGTGTACCAGTTTGCACCATTCCTCCCTCAGCGAAGTTGCCAGTGATTCTCAGCAGTTTAGTTTTATAGCTTATGCTGGATGGTTGGAGCTAGGTGCATCTAGTTAACTTATTAGTTATGCTGCATCTTGGGAATGACTGTTGCCACAGTAACAGACCAACAGACCTTCTCAACCTTTTAAAATAGATTCTAAACCTTTTTTATTCCTTAAATTATATTGAGAGAAGGGTAAGATCCAACTACCAGTTCTAAATTAGCATGTTCCAATGGAATAATAACAATAAAATAATAAACCCAGGACGTATTCTCTTGCATCTTTCTCTTTTGCTTTCTGCTTGAAAAACACTTTACTGCTTTTCTTTGTACAATGGGAATCAAGTTGAAATCAATATGGCTATTTTGATACAATCGCAATTCATACAGCATGTTTCCATTGCTTACTATTTCTGTTTGGCACTGGCATAATTGACTGATGTCAACGAAGCTGGATTCATGTTTATCAGTTAACTGCAACAGAGCTGTACAGAGGAGGTAATACAATGCAGTGTTTGCATGAACTTGATAAAAAGAGTGGGTGGTTTAATTTCTCCCCGAATGGAGTATTAGAAGAATTAGCAGACTCTCTGGAACATGGTATGCTTTCAGGTAAATCAGGCTTGGATCTAATTTCATTCGTTACCTTTTTCATTTCCAGAAAATGATTGAGATAAAAGATTTGTTGAGGAAGCATTTTTTTTTTAAATACAGTTTCAACAAAGTACTGCATATTTCTAATTTAATAGTAAGAAAAACTCACTATATTCCCAGGACTTTGCAATAACAATTAATTATGGAAGGACAGAGCAGCCGGATGTCAAAGTTGAAGAAACCTGACCTAGGTATACATTTGTGACTTGGGAGCTGTACTCTGAGATCACATGGAGGATAATTTATGCTCTTATGTGGGCAGAGGGAAGAATGCTGATGGTCCACAGACCATCTTTGCCATGCTATTGATTGGCACATACTCCTCGGGGAGGAATTTGCCTTCTCTGCCAAGGGAAATAAAAATATGGCAACACATTGGCAGCTGCTAATGAGAATGAAGAGGCCAAATGGGAAAAATGGAACACATTGTATTTATTTAGCTGGTTTGAGACTGGATTAAAAAGATACTGTGTACCAAGTGCCACTCACATTCCTAGTTAGCATGGAAAATGTCTCCCTTTAAAAATGGAACTAAAGTTAAGGAATCTCTGCTCACCTGGGAGCTTAGATTTACCCTGTGACTTGCTGCCCATGATCTTGCTGCCCTGCCTTGCCCACCTACAGGGTGAAGCCCTGGGCTCAGCCTCAGCTACACATTATAATTGCCTGGGTACCTTTCAGAAAGCTTGAAACCCAGAGCAATTCATCAGGATCTCTGGCATTGTTATTTAAACAAACAAGCAAGCAATGTCCCAGGTGATTATAATGTGCAACCAAGGTTGAGAACCTTAGGTTTATGAGATGTTGCTCTCCTGACTGCCTAAAAGTTGCAGAAGAGGCAGAAGTCTTTATTGTACAGAGGATTCGCTAATTTGGGGGAGAAAGCATATTTGAGGCAAGTGGGAAGAAAATATTTCCTAGGATGATGAGGTGTACAGCTTTTTTAATCTGGAAAAAAATTTTTTAAATGGAAATAAATGCTGGGCATAATAGTCAATAAGGGCAAATGAGATTTATTAGCACCTAACTTTGTGCAAGGGACGTGAATAGATATTGTTATGTCATATTTCTTTCACTCTTCATAGCGATTCTATAAGGTAGCTGAATTTATCCACTTGACAGATGAAGAAATAGAGGCTCTGGGAAAAATATGTAAGGTTACACAGCTGGTTGGGCTGGAGCCACATCTGTAGCTGAGAAATGTCAAAGCTGCTTCCTTCAGGCACTGCTTTTCCCGCAGCCTAACTTTAAAGAGAAACTGTGCAACCTTGGACTTTTCTCCCTTCATAGTCATTTCTCAGAGCTATAGAAGCAAGCTATAGAAACAGCTATTCTGTATTCTTCACATTATTTGAAATTGCCTCTGTTTTCCTCTTTATTTGTCCTTTTTGCCTTCTATTTTGTTATCCTATCTTGTTATATTCCTGCCCTCCTTCTTTTCCCTGCTAAGGCCAATATTAGACTGTTTAAATTGTGCATTGCAAAATCTGCTTTCTGGCACATTGAATTTTTTTTTTTTTTACCATTATTTGCATACATTCAACTCAGCACACATTTCATTAAACAGATGGGGAACTGAGGAGAAGCAATCTCATTTTTTTTCTCTATGATTTGAAATATTTTTCCCAGTGTAAGAGTCTGACCATACATCTCCCATACTGTAAAACTTCACTCTTGCCAAAGCCTCCACATTATAAATGAGGGAGAAAAATGAAAGGCAGGATTCCCACACTGTTGGTTTCTAGAGTAGGCTATTTGTATACCTTGGGTAAATGCCTGCTCTTCATGTTTGTCTGGGGAAGTACACTGAGATGCTAAGGGTATGACCTAAAACGATGATTTGAAGAATGGTGTAAATTTGAGGTGGGTCCTCGTGTGAGTCACGATGAATAATACCTCTGTCTGCAAATGGATGATAAGCTGCAATTGAGATTCCTGTTTTCAATATAGTTCAGGAGAAGACCTATTAAAATATCAATAAACTGCCTCCATTAATATAGCTTTGTGGCAGATGTAATTGGTGAGTTTCTCATTTTTCCATGTTCCTCCTCCCCCTGACTTATTTATGAGTGTTACGTAGTAATGAAAAAAGATAGGTCGTAATGAACTACTGCCAGGCAGTACATTTTTCCAGTGTTGCTAAGAGTTCCTTTTCTTTTGGACCAAATTCTTCTTTTTTTTTTTTTTTTTTCCTACCCAGTCATCATTAGTCTGTGTTTTGATGATAAAACAGAATGAGGAAATCGGATATCCATAATTAATACATGTTTACCACGCCAAATGGTTTTTTGCTAGAGAAAACAGTGGCAGGAAACAGTGTAAGAAGGGCTTCATTTCTCCAGCTCTCAATTAGCAAAGCCACATTAGTTACTGCAGAGAGTGGTGTCTTAAATAGCTGTGCTTTGGAGTGGGAGTCCGCAGAAGAGTTTATTTAAATAGAGTTTCTTGGGGCATTCAAGGCATTTCCTGGTTCTTCTTTTTTATCTAACAGAATTAAAAGGTGGTAACAAATTATAACAAATCTTCTGAAAAAACCATTATGCTAGCAGCTGCAAATCTGAAAACCAACCAGACAGTCAAGCTGTCCAATATGGTGGTTCCCACTGGCAGTCCTAATAAGAGATTGATATTAGTTACCATTTTGGAACATTGGCTTATTCGTCGTTTCTGCCTTGAAAAAACTCCAGACATTTCTGATGGAAATCAGAGGTAATATATGGCTTGCTTCAAGAATGATAGCTTTGTATCTGTTCCTGGAAATCATTAAGCCTCATCTTCTCTCTGCCACATAGCCCCACGTTGTGCTGGAGCCATAGGATTTTCTTCCTTCTACTTTGTATTTGTGGTGTTTATGCGTTTCATTGATTATGTGACATAATAAAACATGGGAAGTTGGAGCCGCATGTGCTGTATGTTTTGTTCAACTGCAATGCAGAGTGATGGTGCCCTGCTCTCCACTTGGAGAAGCATCTTGCTGGGATATAAATAGATTTATAATGACTGTTAGGCTCTGTGCCTGCAAAATATCCTGGTAGGTAGCTCATTATAGAGCTAACATCATTAATAAAATAGCTGAAAAATTTCACAAGTACAGGAATATCTTTTATATCAGTAGCTGTAAGGGAAATACCTAGCGTATGCATAATTTGAGACTCATTTTAAAGCTATAATTTATCATCATTATCTACATATTATAATGGCAAAACAGGTTTAATTGCTTTTGACTGGACTGGCATGGTGATAAGGAGAAAAGTTAGTAGCAGATGGCCCCACTGTCAAAACTGCCGTCTCTTAGCCCAAAATAAAGTAGCAGCTTGAGGAGAGCATGTTTCTGGTTTTTAGCTCTATCCTATCATGATAACCATGAATTAGCATTTTCCAGTATCATAATTGTCTAGAGAAATGGAGAAATAGTAATTATTTACAGAAAGATAAAATAGCTGTGAAATTCAACTTTAACAGGTTTAAATTGTCTAATATTTTTGGATTAACAGAAATATTTACTTTTGATATGACTTAGTGGGTTTCTAAAATATTTCCACTTCAGCTTTACAATATTAAATTGCTGGCATGTACACATTTTAGAGCATGTCCATTTTGGTACTGCATAATATTTATTCTTTTGCTTCTCCTGCAAAGTTCTCCATTCTTTTAGTAACATCAATGACAAAAACCATTTTATTTGGAATAACCGGCCTTTATGTAAACAATTTGTCCAGCAGCCCTTAAAGATGTACACTATTTATATTTCTCTCTATTTGAAATTCCAGCATTACTGCATCAGTTACAGTATAACTGGCAAGAGTCCTCCTATGTTAAACCCAACACTGATAGATAAATGTGATTTATTTATTTTTAAAAAATGAGAAAATAAGAAAAAGCCCTCCCTACTCAGTCATGGAGTTCCTCAGCAAATCAAAGAATTTAAGATCAAATCATAAGAATTCAACCTATAAAATTGCAAAAATTAAGTCTTCTTCTTTGTCTTTTATGACTTTGGTGGCCCAAGAAGAACACAATTATCAGGTGGTAGATTATACTGTTGGCTGGTCAATGCAAGTAAATTAACCACTCCAGCTGATAGAAGAGAAATGCCAGCCATAGCAACTTAAGTGAAGGTGACATGCTATCTGCAAAATAATGTGAATTCGAAAGTGCAGTTTAACCCCAAAGTAAAGGGAAAAAAAAAAAAAGAATGGAGCAATCTGCCAGACTAAAATAATGTGCGACAGAGAAATTATTCGGAAATGGAACTGGTTATAGAGATACAGATTTATTATTTGGTTGCTGTCATGATAAATTTGCCTCAGCTATGCCCATACATGTTATAGTATTCATGTCTGAGATGAGTGGAGATGTTGCAAAAGGCTTTGCATGATTGAAAATTCATTCTGAAAATATAAATGAGTAAAGGCTCATTTTTAGGAATATATATAGATGCACACACACACATTTACACACACATAGATGTATGTTATACTTAAAAAAAAAAAAAGGTCAGTTACTTGAGATGTTTACACATCATAAGGGATTTGAGACTATAAAATGAGTTTATTATTACATATTGGTATAAATGGTTGAAAAAAACCATTTCAATGGCAATAAAATGGTTAGTATGACCTAATATCAAATAGACACTATGTGGATCAAAATTATTAAGTGTGTTTTTCATTCACTATTAGTAATATGTCTAGCAACATTTTATTAGTTTTGTTTTCACATGTAGCAATTTCTGCTATCATGATATATTCAGCATGAAACAGACTTAGCCAAATATTATGAAAAGTAAAAAGATAAGTGAAGTCTCTCAGTCGTATCCGACTCTTTGCGACCCCGTGGACTGTAGCCCACCAGGCTTCTCCGTTCACGAGATTCTCCAGGCAAGAATACTGGAGTGGGTTGCCAGTTCCTTCTCCAGGGGATCTTCCCGACCCAGAGATCGAACCCAGGTCTCCCGCATTGCAGGCAGACACTTTAACTTCTGAGCCACCAGTGGAACCCAAAAAGATAAGAGGATATGCAATTACTTTTGGTGTAGAAGGGAAATGAGATTATTCCTCTAGTCAGCATTCATGGAGCCCCCCATGGCTTGGGAAGCCATAATTCCTGTTAGGTGAGATTTCACAATTTGCTTGGTAGATTTCCACTAATGAATTATACTAAAATATCCACTTCTACTGAATCAGTTTTCCTCAAGATGTATTAATCCATCCTCAAGATGTATTAATGTCTGGACAATTCCAATGATATGAAGCTTGTCTCTACTCTTGGAAATTTTCTGTTGAATGAATATTGTCATTCGGTAGCACAGTTCTGCTTCTAGTTTTTCTTGTTTTCAGACATTCTTCTGGGGCCATCTGAGGCATCTGTGGCTGTACCATTGTCTTCATCTCATCTTCTCGTTTTAATTAAACAAGTCTCCTGACTCCTCTTTATTCAGATTTCTTGTCTCTAACACTAGGCATTTTAAATACATTTCACTTAAAATATTATACTTTGTATCAAGTATAGGGAAGGAAAAAATACTTTTTCTTCTACATATTATAGGCTCATTGCCTGTGTGCGTTAGTGCTAAACTGATTCAGTCTTGTCTGACTCTTTGGGACCCTATGGACTGTAACCTGCCAGGCTTCTCTGTCCATGGGATTCTCCAGGCAAGAATACTGGAGTGGGTTGCCTTGCCCTCCAGCAGATCTTCCTAACCCAGGGATGAAAGAGTTTCCTGTGTCTCCTCCATTGGCAGGTGGAGTCTTTACCACTGAGCCCCCAAGGAAGCCCACTTTGAACTTTTAGAGGCAGTAGATTGTGGGCAATTAAATACATGGGAGGGGCTTCCCAGGTGGCAGAGTGGTTAAGACTCTGTCTGCCAATTTAGGAGATGCAGGAGATGCAGGTTCGATCCCTGGGTCGGTAAGATCCCCTGGAGTAGGAAATGGCAACCCACTCAAGTATTCTTGCCTGGTAAATTCCATGGACAGAGAAGCCTGGCAGGCTACAGCCCATGAGGTCACAGAGAGTCGGTTTCCAGGCATCAAGGAGATCAGTTCACGTGTATTCAGAGTGAGAATTTTGTGGTGTGTGAATCCCTAGTGTCAAAATTGTTATCACCATCATCATCTTCACGGCATTATTCTTAACATATAGATTAACTGACAGCTTTATACCTTGCAGGCACTACCTCAGCGTGTATGATCACATTTGATACAGCAGCAAGTGAGGCAGATGCTTTTATGATCCCCATTTGACAGATAGCAAACTAAGGTTTAAAGAGTTCAAGTGCCCAAGATCATATAACTGATAAGGGTGACCTGAGATCCCAGCCCATATTTCTTAGCCCAGAGTCTATGCTGTTAACTATCAAGCTTTTATGTTGTCGTAGAATTTCAGATTTTGGGTGATTTATAATTAAATGAAGTGATACATGCTTAGCCCATATATAGGTCTTTTTTTTTTTTTTTAGCCCATATATAATTTTGATGTTGGCATCATTCTGGAGCTACAATTTTATTTTATTCCTTTTATTTGAAGAATATATGCACATAATGAATCAATTCATATTTACTTAGATGTATATTTATAAAATTTAAAATGACAGATTTCCCCTCAAATAGTTTTTTATATTTAAGCTCATCTTGAAAAATATAGGATTGGCTAGAGTTCTTGAAATGACCAGTATTTGAAAACTTGTTGGAAAAAAAGAAGCGAAAAGTATAACCAATGAAAAGGGAGAAGGTTAGTAGGTAACATCCATATGTTTTATTACAGTGCTCTTGTTTTATGTTTTGAACAAATTGGAAACAACAATCAAATTAATGTAATGTAGAAGCTACTAGTTGGGGGCAATTCAGAAAGTTTTACTGTAGTAAAATCTATTTCACCTAATTCCTGTGTAATGATTTATTATATTCTTCTTTAGAATAATGGAAAGAGAGCATTTTGAATCTATGCTGCTGGAAATACACATTTTACCACTGTAATGTATAATTATAGCCTACTATAGCAGCTTACATTATCCTTTAAATATTTATCTCTTTGAATAATTGGGTTTGGGAGATCTGAATTCATTTGGTGCATATGCTATTAATTTTTCATATATTTTGATAGCATACCAGTCCTTCCACTTGTTTAGCATCTAGCAAATGTAACTGATCAGGGTGGAACTTTATAGCAAAATTATTCATCTTTCTGGATCCTTGTGAATATTTACATCCAAAAGAAAATGCTCGTTACAAACTGGGAAAATTCAGTTACTGACTTACTTCTGGTGGCTAAAAATTAATTTGACTAGCCTTCTATTTTACTTCCCTTCGTCCTTGAAGGTAATGGTTAAAAATAAATGAAGATAATATTACATCAAAACCACTCCAGAGCTCACAGGGGTTCATAGGCTGTTTCCATGGCACCCGGGGTGGCAGCTCACCAGCAGAGTTTGGCAAGAGCTGCCGCAATAAAATGGGCCTAACTTTTGTTTTCTGCAGGAACAAGTAAGACTCTAAAGGCCTGTGTTGACAGGTAATGAGATTTAATTCATAAGAGGACAAAAACGCGGTAGTAGGAGGGATAGAAAATATCCATATTCATCGCTTAATCAAATAAAATTCTTTCAGAGGATTCTGGGAACTCTCCCCAGTTGTTTCCAATGCTTCCCTTTGATAGCTGTAAACAAATTACCTTACGAACAACTTCTTAATCAGGGAAGAGGAGAGCTGTTCTCTACTTGATCTTTCCCTTTGGGTGGTCCCGTTAGAGAGCAGCGGTCTTCCTCCAGACAGCCTGGCTTCTGAAAAAGCCATATAGCATTGTGCTGACAGCTGTAGACCTCTTTTTTGTTAGGATAACAAACATCCTGTGTTGAGGACAGCATCAAGCCAGCTTGCAGTATGCCCAATTAGAGAAGCTAAAATCTCATTTGTTTCACCATGGGAGCCCCCTGAAAGCACACCGTTTTGGCCTCATTACAGTATTTTTAACTTTACAAAAACAATTTCATTATGGAAATTAAAGAAACTCATTTGGCCTTAGCATGTATACCCAAGTTAATAAATTCCAGAAGTATTTCAGCTACCCACAGCACGTAGCTTTGTCTTCCCTTAATCACAGCCAATAGTTGCTTTATAGAAAATACGGTGGGTCCAGGGAAGGTTGTCATTTTCATCTGCTTTTGATTAAAAAACAAACAAACCTGCAAGAAAAATATTAACTTCAACTGTGTTGAAATAGAATGGATTCATGAAGTTGGTGTCTTTGTGAATATGTTGATCCCCTGAATACATTAAGCTTGACATGCTTTGTTTACATGCAACTTCTTTGGCCAGTGACCACAGCATCCAGTGTGAAACTGAAATAGCATCCTCTGCCTACTCAGTGAAGTCAATGTTGGATGCTTAAAGAAAGCACTGAAAATTTCCACATTTACTAATGTTTGAAAAGGGAAGAATTTTCCTATGGAGGTAGTTGGCTTGTGTTTTACCAAATAAGAGGGGAAGTAATACAAGTAATGGAATGGTGATGTTTGGTAGTGTTAGATTTGAGAGTCCAAACAGCTTTGTATAAAAAAATTATCAGTGTGACTGCCCAAGTAGTGGATATGTTGTGCTGGTCCCCAGCATATCTCATGTTGGACCCTGTGCTGGAATACATGGAACTTAGTGAGTTACTTTCTGAGACGTGAAATGATGGACTAAAACACATCATATCTATTTTCCCTTTTTTTGTTGTTGTTGTTCGTCAAAATTCAAATATCCTAAGATCATCTCATTTAGATCAAGTTATAATCAATAAATTGATGACGCTAAACAGAGGACCTCTAAATTTATAATACTGATACTTTAAATTATTAATTAAGATGTAAATACATACTTTTCTTCCCATCATCTGAAGACAGAAAAATTGTGTATTAAAAAAGTTGGCAGGGGGTGGGATGGGGAGAGGGAGAAGACAAATATCACTTTATAAGCTAGAGAAAATAACTGTCAAGAAATATTGTAATAGTTTAGTTTGAAAAATAGAAGATAATGAACCATAATTCCACCTTTCTGACATACAGAAATCTACTATTTATTTTTGTGTGCTTTTGCCTAGTAACTCTCTGTGTTCATTCAACCTCCTTCCTTCCCTCACTGGCTGCCTACCTTCCTCTCTCCCTTCCTCCTTCCCTTCCTTCCATCCATCCATCACTCTATCCATCTATTCATCTATTGTTCATCTCTGTCTGGAGAACAGTTGAACAGTTACAGAGAATGTTCTTTGTTACATAATGTCAGCCTTGCTGCATTTTATGGTCCGATGTTGGTCATTTGATGCGTCTCCTACAGGGATGCAGAAGTACTCACAAGGGCAGCACAAACCTAAGTGCGATGAGGTTTACTGTCAGATTAGTTCCACACCCCCATGAAGATAACTTGCTGCCTCATGGAGGAAAATTCTGCCAGTGTCTCCAAAAATATTATTAGCAATTTAAGCTAAATATTCCTGGCCTTTCTCATCCTCAAATATAGCAAACAGCAACTTGATGTAGTAGAAAGATTACTGGAAGGCTTAAGTTTTGGTCTCGCTCTGAGTGTTAACTATTGCTTAATAATACATTGTACCAAAATTTAGTGGCTGAAAACAACAATAAACATTTATCATCTTAATAGTCTCTGTAGGTCAGGAATTCAGGAGCGGCTTGTTTGGATGGCTCTGGGTTGTATTAGTTTTCTAGTACTTCACAGGCTGAGCGGCTTAAAACAACAGACCCTTGTGGTCTCACTGTTCTGGAGGCCAAAAGTCCAAAATCAAGGTGTTTAGCAGGGTCATGCTTCCTCCAAAACCCACAGGGAAGATGCCCGTGTTGCTCCTTCTGTCTCCTGGTGTCTGCCTGGAGCACAGTCCTTGGTATCCCTCAGTATGTAGATCATCACTCAGTCTGTCCCAGCTGTTGCATGGCTCTCTCCTGGTGTTTCTCGGTATCAATACCATCCTCCCACTGTGTGCCTCTCTGTCTGTGTCTAGATTTCCCCTTTGTATAAGGACACCAGTCATGTTGGTTTAGGGCCCGCCCTAATGACATCATGTTAACCTTCTTACATCTACAGTAATGAGGTCACATTCACAAATGCTGGGCGGGGGTGGGGTTAGGAATTCATAGTATCTTTTTCAGGAAATAAAATTCAACCCATAACAAGACTCTTTCATGAAGCTATAGTCAAGATGTTGGCCAGGCCTGCAGTCATCTGAAGTTATAACTGAGGCTAGGAAATCTGCTTTCAGGGTAGTTCATTCACATGACTCGTGTAGGAGACTAGAATATGCCAACCCAAAATATACCTTTTTAGCATCAGGGTTATTTTGAGAAGCAGAAGACACAGGAGAAGCTCTGAAGACACAGCATAAGTTTCCCTTTCGTGAAGGAAATTTTTATTAATAAGGGAAATGTCCAAAGGATGTTTCCCACTCTATACCAGGAAGAGAAAAATGACTTACTCCCAAGACAGCCTTATCCATGGAGAAGGCATTGGCTTAAATTTGTATACTAGATCTTACCCTTGTTCAGCACACTTTTCCTGACCACCTTCCCGTAACTTGCCCAGAAGCCCAAACCCCCTTTCCCTATGTTTTAGCCCCAAGTTGGTTTATAAACCCAAGTGGTAACCACTCCTTTGAGTTTCTCATCCTTGAGTTTCTCCCAGGTATATATGAGAGATACATTTAGGAAACTTATTTCTGTTTTTCTCTTGTTGCTCTGTACTTTTTAAAGATCCCCTGCCGAGAACCTAGAGGGATAGAAGGAAAATGTTTTTTTTTTCCCTCCCTGACACTGGTCTGTCGATGCTGGTTGTGGCAGTAAACCCTAGTCTTTCCCCAGTTGGGCCTCACCAGAGGCTGCTGGAGTGTCCTCATAACAAAGCCACGGACTTTCCTCAAAACAGGCAATTCAAAAGAAGACAAAGCAGAAGTGAGAATGTCTTTTGTGACTTAAATTTGGGAATCACACACCACCCCTTCCACCACATTCTCAGTGTTAGGAGTGAGTCATTAAGTCCAGCCCACATTCGTGGAGTGGGGAATTAGATGATACATTTTGAAAGGAAATACATCAAAGAACTGGTGCACACACTTTACAATCACCCCACTCTACTGTTTAGCAGCTGGATGATCTTGGGAAAACCATAGTATGTTTGAACCTATGATAATCAGCTCAATCATCCTGCAATTGTGAGCATGAGTTCACTGCTTTGTAGGCCTGGAGACAGTCCCAGTCAGAATCGGAACAGGAAGGACCTTAAATCTCCTCCTGTTTAAGTATTTCATGTTCCATATAATCCCAAAGCAAGAAGTCATATAGTAAGTATTTCATCTACCTTTCATCCAGAGTTCTTGGGTGAGAGAGATTCCCCGTCTTCTTCTGAAGCCTGTGGGTGCCTTTCCTACTCTTCTGAGCTCAGCATGTTCATTCTGCTCTCTGTTACTACAGATGGACATCAAGCTCAATGTTTGGATATTTGTGATATTTGGATATTTGGTGATGGTTTCACTGTGCTTATAAGTCAAGGTTGAGTGCAGGAAACCAGAAACACTATATTTCGAGCACAAAGTGATTTAAACGATCTGTTGTACAGAATTACGGTCCTTTACAGAATCAAGGTGCAATGGTTAGTTTTTTTTTTTTTTTTTTTATTAGTTTGAGGCTAATTACTTCACAACATTTCAGTGGGTTTTGTCATACATTGATATGAATCAGCCATAGATTTACACGTATTCCCCATCCCGATCCCCCCTCCCACCTCCCTCTCCACCCGATTCCTCTGGGTCTTCCCAGTGCACCAGGCCCGAGCACTTGTCTCATGCATCCCACCTGGGCTGGTGATCTGTTTCACCATAGACAGTATACATGCTGTTCTTTTGGAATATCCCACCCTCACCTTCTCCCACAGAGTTCAAAAGTCTGTTCTGTATTTCTGTGTGCAATGGTTAGTTTTATGTATTAACTTGGCTGGACTATGGGTGCACAGATAGCTGGAAAACATTGCTGAGTGTGTCTGTGAAGGTGTTTCTGGAAGAGGCCCGCATCTGAAGTGGTGGGCTGAGTAAAGAAGATCACCCTCACCATTGTGGTTGGGCATCATCCAGTCCACCGAGAGCATGAATAAAACAGAAGGGAGGAGAAGGGGCAGATTTGCTCTCTGCCTGAGCTGGGACACCCAGCTTCTCCTCAGACTTTGGCCCTCCTGGCTCTCCATCGTTCAGACTCAAATCAGGACTTAGAAAACTGGTGCCAGCACGTGGGACTTCTCAGTCTCTAGACTTATATACATATATGTGAGATTTGGGAAAGATGGAAGGAAGGTGTGGGGAGGAAGAAGACAAGAAAGGGAGGAAGGGATGGCGATTGAATGAACACAAAGAGAGCGTCACTAGAAGAGAACACACAAAAGTTATAAACACATGAACATTTTCTATATATATTCTCTTTTCCTGGAGACCCTTGACTAATACACGAGGTGGGAGCTAGAAAAGCTGAAGTCATGAGGGTTCTGCCAGACTGCTGGTTGAACATTCAGCACTGGAGCTACAATCCAGGCATCAAAAACCTGCTGTGATGGTTGCTTTATACCCACAGAAGGGGCCTGAGTGATAGGAAGCCCGCCATTGTAAACACAGCCTGTCGGGACTTCCTTTCCAGCCGCCAGTCACAGCCGCAGGAAGAATACCACTGCCACTCTGTGCCAATGCAGTCTTAATCTCTGCAAATGTGTCTAGTTAGCAAAACACAAGTTATTCTAAAAGTCCTAGCTGCAAGGGAGTCTGGGAAACGTCATTTCACACTTTCCAAACTCTTCAAATAGAAGCAGGGTAAAATGAAAACCTGCCAATCCCAAAGGAAATCAGTCCTGAATATTCATTCAGCTGAAGCTGAAGCTCCAATACTTTGGCCACCTGATGCAAAGAACTACTCATTAATAAAGACCCTGATTTGGGAGAAGCCCAAATGCAGGAGGAGAAGGGGATGACCGAGGGTGAGATGGTTGGATGGCATCACCAAATCTATGGACATGAGTTTGAGTAAGCTCTGGGAGTTGGTGATGGACAGGGAAGCCTGGCGTGCTGCAGTCCATGGGGTCACAAAGAGTCGGACATGGCTGAGTGACTGAACTGAACTGAAGGTGAAGGTTGAGAGAGTCAGTGAGAGGTTATGTACATCGTACACTCTGACTGAAGACTTATTATGGTCACTGCCATATACCATGATAACTGATTTTGATGGCAATGACCTGGGAACACTTTACTTTCACCAGGAAGCCCCTGATGCCTTCTCATGAGTGTTCACATTCTTTCAGTGGTTGCTAGTGATTAGGAATTCCCACCTACCCTCCCAGTAATTAGGTTTCAAAATTTTGAAGACAAAGAAAGATCTCGTGCAATGTTTTTACCACAGCAACCTCAGCATCTGACCCAGTGGATCTGCTTTTTTAGAAGCACAACAGAAGTTTGATGAATGAATGAATGATTATGAGCTGTTAGTCTTCAGGCACTTTCATGCTTTCTAGTTGCTGGATTCAGGTTGCAAAGTATTTGTAAAAACAGAACCTTCTTCAGAACCAGAATCAGTGCAGGTAGAATTTTGAAGAGGGGTTTTAAGCAGGACCATCATAAAGAAACTGTCTTTTAGCTCTCTTTTCTCAGAAATGCCTGACAATCAACTATCTGGGTCAATTTGGTTGAAGAGTTCTCTTGCTGAGTGCCATTATCCCATACTTTGAAATTTCACATGACCTTGAATTGGTTTTTAACTGGCTCTTAATATCTGTTTTAATGGCATAGCTTATTTACCTGCTTTTCACTTATGTATCCTATTCACAGTCTGCTGATGTATTGAAAGAGCTTTTGAAGCAGACCAAGATAGTCATTCTGTTCAACCTTGTGACCCAGTGTTTCATCTTAAATATTGTTAACTATAATAATGTTATTAAAAAACGTCCCCAAGACTATGTGCCTAGAGTAGTTAACAACTTAATGATATACTCATTTTTTATTTCAAGCAAGACCATCTTTGCTTTATTTCTGGGCACCGTGTCATTTGCCTTTGACCTCAGCGACCCAAGGAAAATGTGTTTCTGGTCTCATAGGTGCCTCTTGTCTTGTTTCTCCCTTATTTACTGCACGCTTCTATTGAAAGGGCAAAATAAGAAATCTAAAATTTATTCTCAAAATGCACTGATTCGGACTCCAGACCCTGCCCACAGAATTTTTCACGTGTGTACCACACAAATCAGTTGTCTTCCATTTGTCTCTCTTGTTTAGTTTGTACCTGTGCTTAAGAATCTGCACTGGTGGCTCCAGAATTTTACACTGGAGGGCTTGAGGGTAGAAGTCTGGCCTGTGATTTTGTGGCTGTGTGTGTACTGGGGAAGGAGGCATGTGCATACCTACATATTGGTGCCAAAAAGTTTTATTCTTTTTAAAAGATTTTTGTGTCTAACATTTTGATAAAATGGGAATATTAGAGTCTTAGAATGTCAGAGCTATGTGAGTTTTCAAGAGATTTTCCACTTTTATTCTCTCATTTTACAATTAAGAAAACTGGGGTCCAGGGAGGTTAAATCTAGGGGGGAAATGAAAAAAAAAAAAGCAACAAAGCACAGTTGGGAGAGCTGACCCAGTTTGGGGACACCCAGGCTAAACCGGTGTTTAGAGTTCTGTTTACTCCAGTGTTAGAAGACAAATACAAATAGTCTTTCATTGCTACTCAGCAGTGAGAAAATTAATTCAAAAGGCCTGAGATATCCTAAACATCAATAGTCTTGGCCAGATGAGTAGTTATATGAACTCATTTAGGAGAGACAGGATATTGATAAATAGATTTGGCTGCTGCGGCCAAGTGTAAACAGGTCCTTCATTGTCTTAGAAGTCAACAATTCTTTTTAAACATTAGACATACCTTCTGAGAGATACAATTATCACTCCTAAATGTTACTGGGGAATTTGAAGTTTGAAGAAAGTTTAAATAAAAATCAAAAGAAGAAATTAATGCCATTCAGTAGGCAGTCTGCCCTGTGTACCGTCTGATTTGTGCTAGGAGCATTGTTTCATAGATCAAGGGTTTCACATTCATGCCATACACACCAACAAATCTGAAAAGTGGAGCTTCTCTTCTCTAAATTGAGGCTGAATTTCAAATAGGGGTATTCTCACGATTCTACGTATTTTGATCAAAGTGGTGGAAACTATAGTATAAAGCAAATATGAAATTTTGACAGGTCACTTATCTCCCTAATCCTCACACCTGTATAATGAAATTTACACACCTGTATAATGAAAGAGTTCTTGATGAATCCCCAGGGGATGGAATTGAGTGATTTATTCATTTATTTATTCATCCATTCATTTAATCATTTCTTCAACAAGTAATTGAGGATCGAGGATGCCTTTTATTTCTAAAAATGACCCAGTCCTTTTCTCACAAAATGAGATTATGTTGTAATTTGTTTTCTGCCTGAACCTCTCCTGCTGCTACTAGACTATGAGCCCCCTGAGGGCAACCACTATGTCTTATTCACTGATGAATTCCTTCCAAGAGGCTAGCTGCCTGTCGCAGAATGGATATTTCATCAATAGCAATCAGTGAATGTAAATATGCCCCTACTAAGTCCTCAGTGTCCTGACAGAGACAGAAAACCAACAGACAAAAGTCGGAGCTCCTAGTATGGACTGTGAAAGGAATGTAAATTTGGTTTTAAGGAAGCATAAAGGAGAAGCATTGACTCCAGCTATGTGAAATCAGGGAGAAAATGTTGAATCTTTACAAAAACTGTGAGATAAGTGCTGTTCCTTTCATTTGCATCGATGAGGGAAGTGAGGCTTGATAACTCTTAAGACTCAAGGATTTCAGTCAGAAGGTACTGAGTCTGGGTCTTGAACTCATGTGTGTGCATCCAGACCTTTTCCCCTGACTCCGCTGTCTTTCTTCCCCAGGTTCGGGGAAGTGGCCAGGAACTCTGTGAGCCTCTGAATCACTTGAGATGGAAGAAGTTTTGTGTTGTGGTGTCTTTGAGCTTGGAGAAGGAAATGGCAACCCACTCCATTGTTCTTGCCTGGAGAATCCCAGGGACGGCGGAGCCTGGTGGGCTGCCGTCTATGGGGTCACATAGAGTTGGACACGACTGAAGCGACTTAGCTGCTGCTGCTGCCGCCTTTGAGCTGATAGAACACTTCCAAGATTCTTCTTTGTTTCAGATGGTCCTCCTGAAGGCAGGGAGTCTGATAGGTACAGCACTCTCTTTCTTAAAAATTATTTATTCATTTATTTATTTTGACTGTGCTGGGTCTTCATTGATGTGTGGGTTTTTCCTCTATTTGCATGAGAAGGGGTGGCTATTCTCTAGTTGTGGTGCTCGGGCTTCTCATTAGGGTGACTTCTTTTGTTTTGGAGCGTGGGATCCAGGGCATGCAGAGTTCAGTAGTTTTGGCATGTGGACTCAGTCATTGTAGCCCCCAGGCTCTAGAGCGCAGGCTCAATAGTTGTGGCCCACAGGCTTAATTTCCCTGAGGCATGGGGGATCTTCCTGGACCAGGGATCGAACCCATGTTGTCTTGCCTTGGCGGGCAGATTCTTTACCACCAAGCCACCAGGGAAGCCCTGGTAAGTGCAGAATTCTTGTATCTCTACTCCGAATTGTCCATATAATGACCAATAAATGTCCAATAAATGAAGTGCCATTTCAGCTTGTTTTTCAATCTTCAGGGATATATTGATAATAGAAACATAAAGTGCCTTGACTTCTTGTTTTGTGATTATAAAATAAAAGTATTTAAATTCCAAAAACAAGATTGGTGTGCCCATCCTTTTTCCTTTCAGTTTTAACTCCTGTTTTGATCTTTCGTGCTCCAAACATCCTTTCTGTGGTTTCAAAAGGTAACTTCAATACTATTGGTTATCAATTTAATGATGGCTTTTCAGCTTCTACTCTCTGGATCAAAATGTTAACCGACCTTTGTCTCTGCCACAAATCCCACCAAAGTGTTTACAACTATCCCAAATCTCTTTTAAATGCAAATAAACAAGTTCAGCAGAGACACAAACACCACGCAGATAGTTAACAGCAGCCTGTGCTCTTTTCCAGTCGTTAGCTGCAGCTTGCAGAGATTCTTGACAAAAAACGAAAAAGAAACAAGAAAGAAAGAGAAAGCATGGATGGTCTGCCTCTTTAATGAGGCTTTCCTTCTCATTTATCAAAGATGGTGTAGCTTTGCCCAGCTGGTCTGCTTTGAAAATCGGAAAATCACTTAATCTGATTCACATAGAAGACCTCTCTAGCAGGTGAAGAGATACATATATTAAGAAATATGTTTCTTTGATTTATTTTTTTAAGCCATGTCCTTTGCCATGGGTCATAAGATTTAGGGCCTATGCTAGAGGTCATTAAAGAATACCAAAAATCTGACATTTGAGTAGAAAACATTATTTTCTTTCTGATTATTTAAGTGTCTTCCCAGCCAGGATGGTTGAGCAAGCATTAGAAGGAATTATGGGCTTCCCATGTGGCTCAGTGGCAAAGAATCCGCCTGCAATGCAGGAGATGCAGGCTCAATCCCTGGGTCGGCAAAATCACCTGGAGGAAGGAATAGCAACCCACTCCAGTAGTCTTGCCTGGAGTTGGGGGGCACTTGTGAAACCAGAAAATAGGACGTCCTGTTGCCGATGAGAATCCTTTCCTGATACTTCACAGTGGTAAGTTAGGCAAAAAAATGTCCTTTTATAAAGGGTGAAATATGCAACAGTGTTTTAAATCTCCTTGGCATGGTTTGTTCAGATAAGGACACACACAAAGCTCAATACAAATGGTCTTAAGTGACAAAATAGAACCTAGTAGCTCTTGCAGCTCTTGCAAGACAAAGTCTAGGACTTAAAGCAGGCCCAGGTCTGTTTTAATTTCTGATCCCCTGATGTCTTATCATCGTGGTTTCATTGTAGGCTCCATATAAGCTGGCTGCCCACAATGCCAGGACTACATCCTCTCAGGTTAGAATCCAAGGCAGAAGAGGATACCTCTCTTCTCCAGTAATTTGACCTAACACATACTAGCTCAAGCTGGGTCACATACCCACTTCCAGATTTATCCTCATGGCCTGGGGGAGTGATGCTTTCCAGGGATGGGCCTGAATCACGTGCCTTCGGAGGCAAGAACATCACCAATCTAACAGAAGCATTGAGTGGAGAAGGCTATTCTCTAGAGGAAGACTGGGGCATGTTTACCTGATGAAGGTTGAGTGGATGTGGACAATGTGGATAATCATTACAAAGCACATTTGATGACAGTCTTTTCAGAAATCAACAGCTTCCTTTCCTTTGTTGATTTGTAAATTTCTCTCAGCTTTAGCCCAGCAGAATCATAAATATGCAAGGAACAGTTCAAGTCCTATGGGAAAGAGTATGCTTCAATATGATAATGATCCTTTCATTAAAATGTAAGTTCTTATTATTTTAGAAAAAAAAATACATGGTGAAATTTTAAAGCAATAACCTGAGTTGACTACCGATGGGCTAGAGCACTTGGGGCACACGGGCAGAAGTCTCCGGAGGAGAGGGGCCTCTTCAAGCTCGGCTGAGTCCCTCTTTCCTACTGATCACCCACTGTGCTCCGCGGTGAATATTGCCTCCGTGTTAGCGGGCTTCTTAGCATTCAATTGCTGCAGAATTTCCTCCTCATTATTCTAATTCTCCTTCAGCACACAGAACGCAAGTCACCACACACCATTTGAGAAAATTTCAGTGTCCCTTTTCTTTTCTATCTGGGCTGGATGGTTAAAAAGAGTTTAGATTTAGTTTGACCACAGAGAAATGCAGTGAGTCTTGACGTGAGCCTTCCCAAGCTCCCAAAGCCCTCTTCTGTTGTATCGTCTTAGATTTCTAAGCCTGGTTTGGTGGCGCAGCAAGCACCCCGAGGCTCGGTGTTTTAGTGCCTTCTTCCTACTAATTGTCCTGAGGATGAGAGGAAGGACCCCTGGCCGCAGGGCAACGTCATCTGGGATGCTCCATTTGAGAACCAGTGGGGCCTCTGGAAAATGGACCCCATCCATGCCTTTAGTGTGAAAGTGGCTTCACATTGAGGGTCCATGCCAGTCTGTAGTGTCACCTTCAAATGCAAGGCTGAGAGTGATTCACTTAAAATCCCACCTGGAACGATTCAAACAAGTGTCTGTCCATGCTGATTAGCTCTCATTTCCACACTCTGGATTTGAAATAGATTGGATAGTGGTATTCAGCATACTCAGCTATTGATTAATTAGCAAATATGTCTATGCACGAGTACTAATATACCACCAAACATTCTCTTTTGCTAGGTTAGTTTGTATACAGATAATATTCTCCAGCAAAATTGACCCCTAAGTGAGAGTTCGGTTAGAAGCTGGATACCGGAGTAGTAACTTGTACCCAAAGCATCCCTTTTCCTATAAAATCTCTCATTTGGTCACAGCATGAATATACACTATTCAGCCAAAAATGGGAGATTGCTTGAAGCCTTTGATTAATGCAAATAATTGCTGCACAAGAGCATCTCTGATACTTAGGAGGCCATTAAGGGTGCACAGCTGCCATCAACTGGGGGGAGCAAGCTGTGCATACAAAGATGACTCAAGGGCGGATTCTGTGGCCGGAGCATCCTGGGTGTCCTATAGGTTGGGAGGATAATCCTTACAGTCGTTTGTACAGTGTGTGCCAGGGATAGGGATACGGGTGTCTGGGACAGAGTGCCACTTGGGGCAGAGGAGGTAGAGCAGAATGGATGAGAAACGAAGTTTCCTCAATGGCAATTTCTTCTACGTCTCTGGCACTTTATTGTTTATCTACTTTGACTTGTATTCCCACAGTGTGTATGTTAAGTAAAGAAGAAGTTATCACCTCCGTTTTACCACTAAGGAAAATGAGGATCATGGAAATCAAAGGACTTGTTCAGAATCAGAGTGAGGATGGCTGGAGGAGTCAGGGCTGTTTGAACTCAGGTCCAGTGTTTTTCCTGCTTTACCAAGTGGAAGCATTGCTCTCTGGGGCTTCCCAGATGGCTCAATGGTAAAGAATATGCCTGCCAGTGCAGGAGATAGAAGAGATGCAGGTTCAATCCCTGTGTCAGGAAGATCCCCTGAAGAAGGAAATGGCAACCTACTCCAGTAGTTTTACCTAGGAAATCCATGGACCGAGGAGCCTGACAGGCTTCAGTCCATGGAGTCACAAAGAGTTGGACACGACTCTGTGCACACACGCACAGCCTTGCTCTCTGGCTGGGCATAAAGATGTGTGTGAGTTCATCCCTTAAAGATCATGCGTGAAGCATAGGGCATGAGAACTACGTTAAGGGTAACTGAACTTTGTATAAATATTGAACCCTGTGCGCCAAAATCAATACATGATTGGCCAGACTTTGAACCTAATTGTCTATGGAGCACAGTCTTATTTGCATGGGTCATGCTGTGCAGTTCTTGGCAAACACTTTGAACACAAATCTGACTAGTCAGTCCATGGAAAATGCATTTATTCCTGGAGAAGACTCATATAAATCAAGTTTGCAGAGATAGTATAACAAATTATGAATTTACCCTAAGTAATAGAAGATCTGGAAGAATATGATGGCCCAGTTTCTTTGTGCACATGCCGCATGGAATTGCTGGGGGGTTTCTTTGCATTTGGTGGTTTATTTGCTAAGTCATGTCCAACTCTGCAACCCCATGAACTGTAGCCCACAAGGCTCCTCTGTCCATAGGATTTCCCAGGCAAGAATACTGTAGTGGGTTGCCATTTTCTTCTCTAGAGGATCTTCCCAACCCAGAGATCGCCCATGTCTCTCCTGCATTGCAAGCAGTCTCCTGTATTACAAGTGGATTCTTCACCAACTGAACCACTAGGGAAGCCTTTTTTTGTTTTGTTTTGTTTTGCATTATTTGTTTACAATTATTCCTTTTCCTCTCACCTTTGCTATGATTGAGGGCAGAATATGCTTACTACTTTCTCTGACTTTGGTCTTGGCCCTATGACCTAGCTTGGCCAATGGAATATGAGGGATGTTCTGTACAAAACATGTACAAACCATCCAGTGGGAAGCTTTAAATGTTCTTCTGTGGTTTAGATTGCATTTATGTCCTGCCCTGCAAGTATTCCCAATAGCCACAGTCCTTCATCCTGAGTCTTGGAATAAGAGAGAGACATGTGCAACAGATCTGAACCCAACCTGAAGTCTGAAATAGAACAACTTTAGCCAACCCAAAGATCTGTGAGCAAGCAACACATGTTTGTTAATGAAGGCTACTAGGATTTTTGCATTGTTTGTGATGGAGCATTACTGTAACAGTTACTGGCCAATACGGGTGTCAAGTCACGATCAGAGAGATACAGACTGGGGATGGAGTGAGATCAGGTGATTCAACCTCATTATTGGGTCTGATCACCTTCTCCCTTGAAGGTTTCTTTTCCTTTGCTACTCTGGCTTACTAACTCCTCTTCTGCTCAACATAGCCTGCTTTTTTCTTGATGGGGAATACCTTTAAGTGAGATAACTTGTCTCTTTTATGTTTAAAGTTTTACCTACAGAAAAGAACCACATTTCCCTGATTTCTAGCTATAATGATGCTTCCTCTGAGCTTCCTCGCAGTAGCAGCATCTACTTAGTTAAGCCTGGACCATCTGGCAGGTGGGAAGGAAGCCCCTGATAAACTCTAGTCATAGTTGAAATTAAACCACAGTTAATCCTGAGCAGTTTATGACTGGAGCGTTTTGTGATCAAGGCAAACAAGGACTGGGGTCCTGCCTGCCTCTCTGAGATGGGGATGGGAGATGCGTGTTTATGAGCTCAGTAACTTTGATTGCTGACCAGCTGCCTGGGAAAGTAGGGGAGAGAAGGGGAAGCCGTGAAACGTGGGGTCAGACTGAGGATCAGGGGCAGTCAGCCCGGCAGTTATTCCAGGTCCTCCAACCCCGATTAAACCAAATCTACTTAGTTAACCGAAACTGACCAAGTCAGCTGCTTGGAGGGAGGAGAGTTTCAAATGGAGACAACACTTAATATAGTCGTATAATCTCGGGATTAAGACCACGAGCTCAGGAGCAAGTCTCCTTGGGTTTACGCCCTGGCCTCTGCCAACACTAAGCTGTCACATGAGTGAACCTCAGGTGTTATATGGTGGTAGGAAAATGTCCACCTCCTAGCTTTGTTTTGGATATTAAATTAAATGACATGCATAAATGAGTACTTACTAGGGTACTGCTTGGAACATAGTAAAAACTCAATAAATATGGCTTATTGTTTATCAGATACACGGTAGTGTCAAATCTTGCATGATACCAGATGTAAGACAATCTTTATGTTTAAGGAGCTTAGAGTCTAACTGAAAAGGTTATCTATAAGGAAGTAAACAATTGTTCAGACAGTATTATATACTTGAAGGGGAAATCATAAATGTCAGTGTATATTTTATATTTTAGCATTACCTAAGATTTTTCAGTGCTTGGAAAACAGGAAAAATTATTATGAGACTGAGTAAATAAATTATAGTAATTTTGCATGATCGAGTACTATGAAGCTGTGAAAAAGGATGAGAAAGAACTATAGATTCTAATTTTGGTGGTCCCAGGGTGTATTGTTAAGTGAACGCCAACACAGTACAGGTTAAGTTTATAGTATGCTACCTTTGGTGAGAAAGGCAATCAAATAAAATAATTATGTGGCTATTTGATTACAAAATAAGAAACTGGAAGGATAAGCCAATTTTAATTAAAATGGCTACCTTTATGGATGAGGAGGGATGAAAACCAGACTCCTTTGAGTGTAACTTTTATATAATTTTGATTTTTCATCATATGAATATTTTACATATTCAAAAGACAAAATTAATTTGAAAGATTGAAAAAAAAAAAGACAAACCCCCAAATGTAAACAAATGAAAATAAACTAGTCTGATTCTATATCAGAATTATAACATAATCATGCAGGAAGTGTATCCCAAGTGGCTTTTGAACAGTGTTCTGACTGTTCATTAGTAGGGCACATGACTGAAATGAAGTGAAGTTGCTCAGTCGTGTGCGACGCTGCGGTTCCATGGACTATAGGGCACCAGGCTTCTCCATCCATGGGATTCTCCAGGCAAGAGTTACTGGGGTGGGTTGCCATTTCCTTCTCCAGGGGATCTTCCCCACCCAGAGATCAAACCCAAGTGTCCCGCATTGCAGGCAGACGCTTTACCCTCTGAGTCACCAGGGAAGCCCTATGACTGAAAACAACTACTAAAAAAAAATCTTAAATTTCATTCAGTGATTTTGTTGTTAGTAATAGTAACATGCTGTTACAGACTTGAAACTGTTTCATTGATATTGTATTAAAAAAAGAATGTTCACGCTATTAGAAAACAAGGTGTTCTAATATGAATATAAAATCAAAGACATTAAGAAAAGTCCTGTAATTTAAATTTGGTCTGAAAAATATTAATATAAATTTGTGATTTCCGAATCACTAAAGGATTTAGGAGCAATAATACTTCAGTAGAAAAGAGTACATGTAATAATGAATTTTGTTTTCTAACTACCATTCCCCATTCAAAGGAACCAAAGCAAATTAGAGAAATGGCTAATTTCAAATTTGGAACAGGGGATAATATGAGCAAGGGACAGATAGTGCTAGGAGAGAAGAAACACTCAACAGACTAACAGGGCATGTCAGAGAACTCAGGAGTCCACTCAGCGGTGCTTCCACTGCCCCAAATTTGTGGCAATTTGAGCATCAAAATAATAATTATTATAATTAAGTTAAAAACATTGACTGAATAAAAACCGTGAATCCTAAGAGAGAATCACTTGACAATATTGGAAGTGGTTATCACATCAACTCTTTATTCTGAAATGTAGTGACTGAAAAGAAAAGAATAAGAGTAACAAGTTTACTGTATTCTTTTTACAATAAGAATAACATGTTTACTGTAAGAACTATGTTTCTGGTTGCTGAGGAAAGCTCCTCTTTACCAAAAAAAAAAAAAATCCAGGATCTAAATGTTGAAAATTATGGGATGAGGAGATCACCATCTGCAGCCTCCAGGAAAAGTCTTGATTTAGACAAGGATGGTAGATGGATGATTAGACCATTAGGTGAGAGGTTGTTGGGGCATTGGGATGCTGTCATGGTGCGAAAGGATCAGACCTTAGTTTAATTGCTGATTGCAAAGGGAGAGCCTACCTTTATGATCAGGGTGACAATGTAGGATCATGCATGGTGGGACAACCTAACCTTAGGTGTCTCCACCTGATGTAATCTGAAGATCCAGCATCTCCTATCATGTTCTTGCCTGAAATACTTGCATGTGTGCTCAGTCACTAAGTTGTGTCCGACTCTTTGCAATCCTGTGGACTGTAGCCCACCAGGCTCCTCTGTCCATGGGGATGTCCCGGGCAAGAATACTTGAGTGGGTTGTTATTTCCTTCTCCAGGGGATCTTCCTGACCCATGGATTGAACCTGTGTCTCTGGCATTGGCAGGCAGATTCTTTAACTATGAGTCACTGGCAAATCCCCAAAATATTTAACTAGAACCTATCAAATGCTTGCTTCTTGGAAGAAAAGCTATGACAAACCTAGAGAGTGTATTGAAAAGCAGAGACATCACTCTGCCAACAAAGGTCCCTATAGTCAGAACTGTGGTATTTCCAGTTGTCATGTACAGATGTGAGAGTTGGGCCTTAAAGAAGGCTCTGCACCGAAGAATTGATACTTTCGAACTGTGGTGCTGGAGAAGACTCTTGTGAGTCCCTTGGACTGCAGGGATATCAAACCAGTCAATCCTAAAGAAAATAAGTCCTGACTATTCATTGTAAGGACTGATGCTGAAGTTGAAACTCCAGTACTCTGGCCACCTGATGCGAAGAGCTGACTAATTGGAAAAGCCCTGATGCTGCAAAAGTTTGAAAGGAGGAAGAGAAGGGGACAACAGAGGATGAGATGGTTGGATGGCATCACTGACTCAATGGACATGAGTTTGAGCAAGCTCCGGGAGTTAGTGATGGACAGGGAAGCCTGGCGTGCTGCAGTCAGTGGGGTTGCAAAGAGTTGGACATGACTGAGTGACTGAACTGAACTGAATGCTTTTGAAATGTCTATGTTATTGACAAGCTCTTCTATTAGATTTTAGTCAAGCATAAACCACATTAATGCCACCACTAGAAGTGTGGATTTCTCTATTATAGAATTTATTTATTTGCTCTTAATAGTGATTTCCAGGCAGGATAAGCCGTGAGAAGACCTGTCCTTTAGTAACACTTGTTTGTGCTTTATTTTTCTCTGACTGTCTTGTCAGAATCCAAAAGGAAACCCATCTAAGCCTTCACATCACAACAATCAAGTTCGAGAAAGTGTAGTACATCTCAGAACTGTTTGAGTAAGGGTCAGATTCCATGTAAAATACAGGTTATTTGCAAAGTGAATACAATAGAGCTATTATGCATCATTTTGGGATTTGAGGAAGCATACTGACCCTTTTTTTTTTAAAAGTGAGTTAGTGCTCAGGTGATTGGCTTAGGGATCCAATGAGATGAAATAAAATCTGTGAAAATTTATCCTGAAAATAAGGCAGATCAAGATTAAATTTTATACTATCTCTGGGGCTGGGTGTGAACCTGATACTAAGATTCTGCCCTGGCAGACGTTTGTCAGCACCATGCCTTAGTTAGGGTAGCAGAGACTGAATGGAGGACGTTCTTTGATCCCTTTGATCCCTTTGGTGATTTCTTGTGTATGGTGCTTGTATCTGTGTGTCCCTATGTATGTATCCCTTCCGAATGCTTCTCCTCGCCCTCCACCCCTGCCCCACCACAGGAAAACTTTCTCTTTCTTTCACTGCATGTCCCTTCATACAATTGGACTCCCACTGTCAGTCATTAAACACTCAAGCATTCCAGACAGTCTGGGCTCTGTCTTGGCATGGCTTTCCTGTCATTCAGGGCAGCTGGGGGTTGGACTTGCAGAAAATTGGAGGGCATGGTGAGCCCTGTTATTGCTGCCTTGCTGCTTTGATTCCCCCCAGCAAGGGAAAAAGATTTGGAGGTGGAACCTCCGGGGCAAGTAAGCAGTTTTCAGGTGAGACCTACCTGTCTACAAAGAGAGGCCCTGTGAGGAATAAAGTGATCATTTAAAACTAGAAACAATCACAGAATAATAAACAAGGACCAGGAAGCTCAGCTTGAGTTCAATTCAGTCACTCAGTCGTGTCTGACTCTTTGTGACCCCCATGGACAGCAGCACACCAGGCCTCCCTGTCCATCACCAACTCCCAGACCTTACTCAAACTCTTGTCCATTGAGTCGGTGATGCCATCCAACCATCTCATCCTCTGTTGTCCCCTTCTTCTCCCACCTTCAATCTTTCCCAGCATCAGGGTCTTTCAAATGAGTCAGTTCTTCACATCAGGTGGCCAGAGTACTGGAGTTTCAGCTTGGTGTTCTGCAATGACCTAGATGGGGTTTGCGGGGAGGGAGGATCAAGAGGAACAGGATACATGTATACATATGACAGATTGACTTCATTGTGCAGGAGAAACTAACACAATATTGTAAAGCGATTATACGCCAATAAAAAGCTAGATTGTTAATATTACTTTATGTAATTGGATATCTACAAAAAAGAAACACTAGAAGGATAAATAAGAAACCTTTGTCTCTCATTTAATGATTTTGATTTGTTTCTAAAAGCCTTGCCACTAAGTGAAAAGCCATTAAATAAAAACATTTTTTCTATTAATTTTAATTGGAAAAAGTTCTGATGCATTCTGCCCAACCCAGAACACCCAATCAATATTCAAAATAGAAAATAGGATCAACTGAACAACAGGAATATCTTTCTGTAAGTAATAACTGACAATTTGAAAGTAAATAGGCATCGTTTATTTAAAACATGAAACGTAATGGAGGTCTATTGTAATGTCAGTTACTCACCAAGGAAGAGAGATGATGGTTGGCAGATACCAGGGGGGCATTCTTTTGACGATAAGAGAGAGTCAGGTGATCAGCTTCTAGGCAGGCAACCAAGGGGAGGCAAGGTGGAGGATGGTGGAAGAGGTGCTGGGTTTTGAAACCATGTGAGTTACTGGATTCTTTTTATCTCTCTGTCAAGCTTAAAAAACTCAAGAGGCCACTGAAATCTTTATCTGGATGAAGTTGGTGGGGGAAAATTTACAAATGCTGTCTCTATCTCAGCTCAGTTCACTCACTCAGTCCAACTCTTTGCAACCCCACTGACTGCGCCATGCCAGGCTTCCCTGTCCATTAATCACCAACTCCTGAAGCCTGCTCAAACTCATGTCCATTGAGTTGGTGATTCCATCCAACAATTTCATCCACTTGCTTTCAATCTTTCCCAGCATTAGGGTCTTTTCCAGTGAGTTGTTTTTCTGCATCAGGTGGCCAAAGTATTGGAGTTTCCGCTTTAGCATCAGCCCTTTCAATGAATATTTAGGACTTTTTTCCTTTAGGATTGACTGGTTGGATATTCTTGCAGTCGAAGGGACTCTCAAGAGTCTTCTCCAACACCACAGTTCAAAAGTATTAATTCTTCAGCACTCAGCTTTCTTTATGGTCCAACTCTCACATCCATACATGACTACTGGAAAAACCATAGCCTTGACTAGATGGACCTTTGTTGGCAAAGTAATGTTCTGCTTTTTAATATGATGTCGAGGTTGGGCACAGCTTTTCTTCCAAGGAGCAAGTGTCTTTTAATTTCATGGCTGCAGTCACCATCTGCAGTGATTTTGGAGCCCCCAAAATAAATTCAGCCACTGTTTCCATTGTTTCCCCATCTATTTGCCGTGAAGTGGTGGGACCAGATGCCATGATCTTAGTTTTCTGAATGCAGAGTGTTAAGCCAACGTTTTCACTCTCCTCTTTCACTTTAATCAAGATGCTCTTCATTTCTTCTCTTTCTGCCATAAGGGTAGTGTTATCTGCATATCTGAAGTTATTGCTATTTCTCCCGGCAATCTTGATTCCAGCTTGTGCTCTATCTGCTGATATTGTGCCTCTATCTGCTGATGGCATATCCACCTCTCCTTTTAATTTTTTAAATTATTTTTTAAAGTCTTTTTTGAATTTGTTGCAATATTGCTTCTGCTTTATGTTTTGTTTTTTGGCCCAGAGGCATGTGGGACTCTTAACTCCCTGACCAAGGATGGAACCTACATTCCCCGTGTTGGAAAGTGAAGTCTTAGCCACTGGACCTCTAGGGAAGTCCCTCTCCGTCTCAAAAAATGACATCTCTTTCTGTTATTCTTTGTATTCATTCTCTACCAAAGTTCTCCCACTAACACTCCAAGAGAAAAAGAAAAGTGAAGAAGAAAAACTTTTATTTAGTTACTTTATCATGCCCTGTGGTTATTTGTTTATTTTTACTTGTTTTATTGGGGGAAATGATTGTCTTGGGCATATAGGCTAAACATTTAATTGAATTAAATGTTTGTTTTACTCAAATCTCAAAGAGTGACATTTTATAAAAGTTAAGAAGTGGGTTTCCTCAAAATCTTTTCCACTGTTTTCCCCCAAATATCAGCTTCTAAGATATTTCTTCCCAGCTGTTTTTGCATATTTATTTTCTTGTTGCAGACCTCTCTGTTGAGACTAGAATTCACAGCATCTCCCCACAGTTTCTTCAGTAACGTTCATTAAGATACTCTTTAGTCTCATCATGTAGATGATTAATGAAGCTGTTAACTAACACTGGTGCCTCATTGATTCCTGAGGCAGGGCTACCAGACCCCTCTGTAACTTGACACATTGCTTTTATCCTTGGTTTCTGTGTCACCAACCCTCAGCTTTCAGCCAGTAGAGAATGCTGGAGTCCAAATCCAATTCAATTTGAATTTATTTTGCAAGTAAGACTTTATTAGAAACTGTATTAAGTGCTTTACCAAAATTAGGTTGTGTTACATCTTCATTCTCTCTCTCTCTCTTTTTTATTAATCATGCAATTCCCTCTCCCTTTAAAAAAAAAAAAAAGCAATTAGGTTTGCCCAGCTTGATTCAATCTTAAAATCCAGGCTGCTTACTGCCCCCGGTTCCATTGTAATCTAAATGCTTTCAGATGCTAACTGTCAGGCGTCTTGCTTCTCTATGAAATCAGTGCCATATTAGCTTCTATCAAGACTTGACACCTCAGGCCTTAGTGGTTTTAGGCTGAAAATCCCACCTGATTAATGATGCTTGGATCTGGAAGTATCTCCAGAGGCATTGAATAATGTGGTTTTAAAGGGCTTTCCATGAAGTCCTGTTTCCCGATAGGTGTCTTGGGAACCACAAGGGAATGATAAGGCAGAAGCCCAGAGGAAAAGGTTCTTCATCCTTGCTTCAGTCAGAGCAATTCCGTTTTCATCTGTCTTCTGTATTTAGTGTTCTGTGTAGGGCTATCTCTAGGCCATATGGCGGCTTCATGAAAGTTGAAAAGAAGTCACCCTTCCTCTGGGTGGACACTGACCCACAGTAGGGTGGCTGTGGTTTTCAGTAACACTTGATTTCCAAAATGGGACTCCATGACCAAAAAGTGATTTGGGAAACCTTTGACCCAGGCCAGACATCTTAGGTTTGTGCATTCTGTCACTTCAGTCGTGTCCAACTCTTCGTGACCCCCTTGGATTGTAGCCCGCCAGGCTCCTCTGTTCATGGGATTCTCCAAGCAAGGATACTGATGAGGGTTGCCACACCCCCCTCCAGGAGATCTTCCTGACCCAGAGATGGAACCCGCAGCTCTGACTTCTCCTGCATTGGCAGGCAGGTTCTTTACCGCTAGTGCTGTCTGGGAAGCCCCAGTCATCTTAGGTACCCCAAGATAAAACCCAAGGCAGCAAGACCAGCTTTTCACCACTCCACAGCAAGGCGTTGTATTCAGGTCCTTTGTCTTTAAGTCTTTTGTTATTTTCAGTGGATAGGCACTCCTGCCTTGACCGAATATTCATGCTCACAGACAAATGAATTCATTCAACACATGCTTACTAAGTTCTTACAAAGTCTGTGCTCTCACGAGCCTACATTCAATAGGAATAAGATACATCCTAGACAAAATCCTACATAACTGAAATGCTAGGTAGTATAACAAAGAAAAAGAAAGAAAGAGAAAGCATGATAAAAGGAGAGATTTAGCTATTCTCTTTCTCCACTTGGTATTTAAAATACATTAATTATGGTAATAATCAAATATATATCAAACATAGTTTTAATTCATGTAATAAATATTACTGAAGAGATTAAAAGGAATACATGCAAATAAGATGTGTAATAAAAACATACTTCCTGCCTTCAAAGGAGCATGAAGTCTAGTGAAAGTCAGGATATACATTTAACCAAACTATAATGTATTTCCTAATGAAATAATTGTTCACAGGTCTTTCAGAGAGCAGTGATTAATTGCAGCTGGCAAGATACTGGGAAGGGGAAGGTTTTATTCAATAAAATTCAACAAACATTTGTGTGTTTGTATTTAGTAAGTAAAGGTTGGTCATTTGTGCGAGGCATCAAGGGGGATGAGAAAGATTTCGCAGGAGGTCAGGGGAGAGAAGGAATGAGCAGAGACGGAAGAGCTGGTCTGAAAAACAAAGAGTAGCCTGATGTGGTCAAGATGTGCAGTGTGGCTGAGAAGACCCTGAGGCATGAAACTGCGTGCTAAGGAGTTGTGGTCTATCCCACAGGCAACAGGGAGAGATGGGAGGCTCTGATACGATGAATGAACCAATCTAAAGGAGGTTCACAATGAATTTGTGAACCTTATATATATTACCCAAATATGTATAATTAATATATAACACAAATAATAGTCAATTTTATTAGGGTTCTCCAAAGAAACAGAACTAGTAGGATATATATGTGAATGTGTATATATATGTGTGTATGTATATTTATTTCTAATACTGATAAATGTCAAATTTATTTACTATTTTAAAGTATATTTAAATATCAGAAATATGTTATATATATTTTATACGTATATATATTTGCATGTATATGTAGAAAGAAAGCAAGACTGATTGAATTTTAAGGAATTGGCTCATGCAGTTATGAAGGCCAGTAAGTTATGAAGGCCAGTATGTTCTTCAGGGTAGAACAGCAGGCTGCAGGCAGAATTCTTGGGGGAGGTTAATCCTTTTTTTCTTAAGGTCTTCAACTGATTGGATGGGGTCCACCTACATTGTGGAGGATAATCTGCTTCCCTGAAAATCTACTGATTTAAATGTTAATCTCATCTGAAAAGTGAGGCTTCCCTTGTGGCTCAGCAGTAAAGAATCCACCTGCAAGGCAGGAGACACAGGTTCAATCCCTGGGTCTGGAAGACCCCCTGGAGGAGGCATGGCAACCCACTCCAGTATTCTTGCCTAAAGAACCCCATGGACAAGGAGCCTGGCAGGCTGCAGTCCACTGGGTCTCAAAGAGTCAGATACGACTGAAGCAATTGACCACACATGTATGCACGCGCGCACACACACACACACACACACACACACTCATCTAAAAAGTACCATCATAGTAACATTTAGTTTAGTTTTGAAACAACTATCTGGGTACCATAACTTAGCCAAGATGACATAAAATCAGCCATCACAGACATCTTTCTACCATTTTGTCTCTGGTACTTGCTAGATGCTCAGTAAACAGTTCTACCACGGCTCGGTAGCAGTAGGTTTGTGGACAGTGTAAGTAGCAGCATGTATCCAAGCGGTGGGAATAGGAGGAGAGCTCTGAGGTAAATATTTCTAGAGGGCCCAGTACTGGAGCTCAGTGCTTCCCAAACACTAACTTGCTTGGGAAGCACTTGGAGATCTTGTTAAAGTACAGATTCTGAATAGGTAGGTCTGAAGTGAGACCCAAGACAGGCATTTCTAAAAAGGGAAGATGATACCACTGGTCCATGGTCCACACTTAGGACTGCAAGGCAGTAGAATTTCCAAAGCTCTTTGTGGAGGAAGAGGAGTCCTCTGAATTATGATTTGAGGGGTAGCAAAAATTGCCTCTAATGTCTGTTTGAAAGCAATTGTTGTCATATTTTTGTGCCTCACAGTCCCTTAGAGACCTTATAGAATGTAGAGGCTCCCCCTCCTGAAATTGTGACTGAATATGTCTGGTTTAAAGCCAGGACTCCACATTAATAACAATAATCCAAGGGGACTATGATGGAGTTCTGAGATTACCCTTTGAGAAAAACTGGTTGAAATTTTTAAGGCTCGGGAAAAAATACAAATATATTTTCCAGGAAAAGTCTTTGAGTCATCTTCAATGACCTTTGCTGGAAAACAAAACAAAAGTAGGAGATGAAGAGTAAATTTTGGCAAATTTAGAGTTTTACTGCAGATGAGGGAATATATAGCCCTGGGGAATGGCGAGTCTACACCTGTATGGGAAAACCATACTGGACATCAGTTCCTCTCCTGATCAAGGCTTCCCCAGGGCAAGGACCAAGAATTGTCCTTAGGACCTGTGCATAGATACAGGAAGTCTCTGGCTGTGCTGGTTATAGTATTTAGGATTATCTCGTTGTTATAGAAAAATGCCTGTAAGTGAGTTTACTGAGATTTCTCTTTTTCTCATATAAAAGAAGTCTAGCAGTAAGTTGTTATGTGGTGTGGCTGGTGTGATGACTCCGGAAAACTCACAGACTTTTTCTATCCTTACTGTATTGCTTCATGGTCCAAAATGGCTGCTAGAGAGCCAGCCATCATTTCCACATCTAAAGTAGCAAGAGGGACGGAGGATTGAAGAAGGGCATATATTTTTTCCTTTTAAAAAGACTTTCCAGAAGTCCCATGTAGTACTTACTTTTACATTTTAATGACCATGCTTATTCAAATGACCAGTGTAGTTTGAATTATGGAAAATATCTCTCTAGTTCCAGCCTGTATTTGTATTCTCTGCTAATACTCAAGTGTACTTTTACAAAGGGAAAGGGGAGAATCAACACTGGAAGGCAGCTAGAAGTCTCTAGGATGAGTTGCTAGAGATTAATCAGTCCACAGAGATGCAGAATGAGAGGGAGGGGAAGTAAAAGGCATTTTTACTTAAATGATGTAGGATGGAATTACGCATGAAGGCAGGGGCTTCACAGCTAATTTTGTAATCACTGTGGTATTCATTCATTTATTCAAAAATGCTAATGGAATTCCTTCAGTATGCCAGACACTACACTGTTTGATAATACAACCATGAATAAGGTCTTTCATGAACCTGATAAGAGTTACTGATAAATTGAAAGATTGTTACAATGTGTCAATTGCAATATTAATGCTAAACATAGGTGCTGAAGTAGCCCATAACATTGATATCCTGACTAGCCCTGGAGAACAAGGAAGATGTCCTAGGTGGGGTGTGGGGTCACTGAGAGTTGAGGGGTGAGGAAGAATTCATAGAAATGCGTGCATGTGTAAGTGTGTGTATCTGTGTGTGTCCACATATGTGTGCAGAGATGCACATACCTGGGGGAACGTTCCTGATGCAGAGAAGTCCCTTGCACTAAATAGGGAAGGATGTTAAAGGGACCTATTGTGGCAGGCTGCAGAGAAAGTTGGCTGGATCCTGAACTGCAGTATCCATACGCATCCAAACCAAGTGGTGAGCCAATGAGTGTGTGTCCCAGTGTGTGCAAGTGTGCTCACCTGTGTGCTTTCATGGAAAAGTGAGGCTTCATTGGGCGTGAGGCTGAGAGAAGCAGTTATCTGTAAGGCTATGTAGAAAATCAGACAGTCACGTCTGCCTCTTTGCAATCCCATGGACTGTAGCCCACCAGGCTTCTCTGTCCATGGGAATCTCCAGGCAAGAATACTGGAGTGGGCTGCCATTTCCTACTCCAGGGGATCTTCCCAACCCAGGGATCAAACCTGAATCTCTTGTGGCTCCTGCATTGGCAGGCAGATTCTTTACCATTGCACCACCTGGAAATTCCTGGAAAGCCCAGGAAATTATATTTTTAATATCCTCTACACAAAATCAAATATGTGAATGATGAAAGATATTTTTCTCACCTACAAGGGATCATGGTACTATGATTGTGTTAGGGCAGGGAGATGGCAAAATCTGGTGTGTCTGTAGCCTTGTACAACTTCCATGCATGCATGCGTATGAAAAGGCTGGAGTAATTCTCCTGAGATTAGTTTTCAAAAAATAGTATTTTACATTCAGAAGGGCAGAAGGCATCCTTGAAACCAAGGGTTGAATTTTTTTTCAAAGATGCCAAATTTGAAAATTAAAATTTTGGTGAAAAGCTCTTTAATCATTGTGGTCTCTTTGGGCCACTGTGGTAGATCCATCACAAACCCTAAATACCCAGGATGGAAGGTTAGCATACTGATAAAACTTATCCACAACCCCAAAGATGCTGTCATAATTAAGAAGTTTTTGTTTCTCCTAATGGAGTTTGATGGTCTTAGTTTATCAGCAATTGTATTAACAACACAAAACTAATTAATCTTGGTATACCCTAGCTATCCACTTAGAAGCCGCATGCGAAATTCAATTAAGCCCCTTTGCCTTTTATGAAGCATCACATTCAAGAAGCTTCGGTGTACAGCTGAGAATTAGGTAACAGAAAGAGCTTGTTGGGGTTTTCAAACCCAACTTTTGAAATTAAACAATAGGTTTTAGAATTCTTCTGTGATTCAGAAAGTTGGAATCTGAATGAAAGAACCGAACAAAAACCCTCCCCGAGCTAATCAGCCCTTTACCTCCCTCGCCTTTCCTGGGATCAGAAGAGAAAGACGGTGGCATGTGCCTCTGCCTCTCTGGCCCTGGTTTGTCACCAGAACTTATAGCTCAGGCTGTTTCTTGAATGCTTTTTGCAAACTCTTCTTTTCCTGGCTTCTGGCATGCTCTCTGCTGTCAGTCTTATTGATTAAAACCCTTGGTGGATTTCAAGACCTCCTCGCCCTGTATTGTCACAGATCTACTTAAAATGGATTTTTTTCTCTTTGCCGGACCTGTGTTTTTCAGTTGGTTGAGCAGATGCAAAGCAGGTGGTACTGAGGTTTCAAATAGAAGCTGTTTCTAGTTACTGCAAGGATAAACGGTGGCATTATCACTTCTTTTGTTTTCTTGTCTCTTTACATTTTTATTGATCTAAAAAAATTCTTTATACTTTTCAGTATGTATGGTTAATTCAAATAAGTTGTATTGATTGCTCTTAATAAAAGAATATTTGGCAGGGGTAACAATCTGAGGCCTTGAATATCTCAGACATGACGTGAGAAAGATGTGAAAGGCACCGCAAGACTGAAAATGTGTTGTGCGTACTGCTAGCTGCTTCACCCATGTTTATCTTCCTTTCCCTTCTAACAGTCCTTGGCACTGGAAAAAAAAAAAAACAACAATCATGGAATCTGGTAAATTTGATTTCAGCCCCTCTAGCCTCAAGTTTGGAAGCTATGACTTAAGAGTCATCAGAACATTTTTTTCCCCTGGCTGGGTTATTTGGTTCAGGAGCCAACAGTGATCTAAGATGATCCTATCCGAGTGAATCTCAGGACTTTTGTTTGGACTGCCAGGATTAAGGCACTCTTTATCTCTCTTTTTTTCAAGATGAAATATGTGAGAGGAAGTGTGTAAGACTGTCATTTTGTACCAAAGGGACAAAGCTGACGCATGGAAGAGTCCAGAGGTCAGAGGTTACAGAGAGATTAACAGAGATTTTCAGAGGACATGCTGAATTTATGGGTCAAAACCAGCCAAACTATCATTGGCCTTTTCAGTTTGGTTAAACAACCCATTTTAAAAATGCTTAAGCTAGCTAGGGGCTTCCTAGGTGGCGCTAGTGGTAAAAACTTGCTTGCCAATATAGGAGACATAAGTAGAGGTGGGTTCGATCCCTGGGGCTGGAAGATACCCTGGAGGAGGGCATGGCAACCCACTCCAGTATTCTTACCTGGAGAATCCCAAGAACAGAGAAGCCTGGCAGGCTCCAGTCCATAGAGTCACAGAGTCGAACATAACTAAAGCAAGTTAGCATGCACACCTCCAAAACTGAAAACATTCTGAGTCAGATTTTGCTTCATAACAAAATACCCGAAAATTCAATGACTTATTAAAAACAATAAGGTAATTTATTATTATGGGACAACTGCCTGTGGGTTGGCTGGGGTCCACTGATTCGGGTTCAGCTTTGCTGAGGGGCTCTGCTAATATCACCTGGGCTTGCTCATGAACCAGCTACAAGCCAGCCAGCCTGTTGATTCTTCTGAGGATAAACTGGGGCTGTGCTTGAGTCTGAGCTGGGTTGAGTCAATTTGCCTGGGACAGCTTCATTCCATGTGCCTCTTACTCCCTTGGGACCAGAAGGCTAGCATAGGCATGGTTTTTTCACAGCATGGTAGAGGCACAAGATGAAAGCAGGGACATGCACAGTCTCTTGAGGCTTGGGCTCCTTACTAGCTCTTTTCTGCCTCATTCTTTTAGCCAACGCCAAAGGAGTGACTACGTCCAAAGTCAAGAGATGAGAAATTAAACTTGATTTCTTTTGGGAGGAAGTGAAAAGTCACATAAAAGGGCAGGGAAAGAGGAAGGAGTGATAAATTGGGACCAATGAGGCAAACTGCCACAATAAATGATATATGACCC
Source organism: Cervus canadensis (assembly GCF_019320065.1). Taxonomy (NCBI): domain Eukaryota; kingdom Metazoa; phylum Chordata; class Mammalia; order Artiodactyla; family Cervidae; genus Cervus; species Cervus canadensis. Next base: position 45,543,193 of record NC_057406.1, read on the forward strand.
ATGTATGCGTTATCTTAAGAGCTCAAGACAGTTAGAAAACTGGGTCATAAAACTGTATAGAAAGCTGTTATGCCAGATGTGGCCACCATTTGAAACCTAACTTATGTTAGTTAATCTATACACTTATTTGTGTTGTTTTTCACTGAAGAAGCACAATTTAATTTCGAATTATGCTTCAGTTTCTATGTAAGCTAACCTCTATTCATACATGAATTAATCATTTTCTAGATTTGAAATATTTACTTTCTCTGTACATACTATTTAATGATTGTAAAAACCAATCATTTCCTTGGAAAAATGATGTTTGTGTATGTTTATGGTCTAACAGAGGCTTCCCTGGTGGCTCAGATGGTAAAGAATCCATCTGCCAATGCAGGAGATGCAGGTTTAAGCCCTGGTTTGGGACGATCCCCTGGAGAAGGAAATGGCAACCCACTCAAGTATTCTTGCCTGGCGAATTCCATGGACCCAGGAGCCTGATTGGGCTCCTACAGTCCCTGGGGTTGCAGAGCTGGATACGAATGTGTCTTTACGACTGACACTTTCACTTTTTATGGTCTAACAGTGCACCTTATGTGTGAACATATTTATTTTACTGGAACAAAGCACAAGCATTGAAAGCCTGGAACTTTTCGCCTTCCGCATTCATTTGAGACCTGGATACTCTACTGAGATTATGAGCACAATGCTAATAATAATAACAACAATAATAGCTGGTGCTTATACAGTGTTTCCTATGGGTTAGGCACTATCCTGAAGTGCTCTACATAGATGACCTCATTTAATCTCAGAACTCAATATTATCTCCATTACACAGACAAGGAAACTGAGGTACAAATTCAGACACATGGTAAATGGCACATCTGGGATTTCATGATCTTCAGTATGTTAAAATAACAGTGGAAGTGCCATCATTGTACTGTGGCACACCATGATATCTGCTGTTGTTGTTCAGTTGCTAAGTCATGTCTGACCTTTTGTGACCCCATGGACTGCAGCACACCAGGCTTCCTTGTCCTTCACTGTCTCCCTGAGTTTGCTCAAACGCATGTCCATTGAGTAGAAGGTGTCATCCAACCATCTCATCCTCTGTTGTCCCCTTCTCCTCTTGCTTTCAATCTTTCCCAGCATCACGGTCTTTTCCAATGAGCTGGCTCTTTGCATCAGGTGGCCAAAGTATTGGAGCTTCAGTTTCAGCATCATCCTTCCAATGAATATTCAGGATTGATTTCCTTTAGGATGGACTGGTTTGATCTCCTTGCAGCCCAAGGGACTCTCAAGAGTCTTCTCCAGCACCACAGTTCGAAGGCATCATTCTTTGGCACTCAGCCTTCTTTCTGGTCTAACTCCAAGTTCACTGGTGATACCTGTAACAATATTATTCTCTGGGCTGTGAATTCCTAGAGACTAGTTTTATTAATTTTTGTGAGCCTAACACCTGTTATAGGGCCAGTAGTATGAAGATTATTAATATTCCATGGATACAGAGATACATTTACCACTATAAATAAGTGATTATTCAAATCTATAATTCATTTAAAGTCTTATCTGCCATACTGCCTTGGTATTCACTTAGTCATGGCTCATACTTCCTGTGCTGTTTTTGTGGGTGAATTCATTTTTCCTCCCCTTGAGATGATAGATCCCTAAGTATTTCAGTGATGTTAGTCTGCTATTGACCCTGATAATCAATAAAACTCCAGTAACGTAGACTGTAATGAAAAGTTGGTCAAGTGTGGAGTTTGATGTTGTAAGAAAATATAGGCATTGGTCTAGAAATGAGAGTTCTTTAATTAATCATTTTTTTCAAAAGTTAAACATCAAATCTCTTAACTGCAGTTAACGCTTCAAAGATATGTAGAATCAAGAGTAGGATGCTCCTGGGATCTTCTTAGTATTTTATTCAACTTTTATTTTGATTATTTATGCTCTTACAGCATCTCCAATATTGTTTTGGGCAGGAACATAAATTGTATTCCATGCACATTTTGGACCATAGCTTACTCAGTTCAGTTCAGTTTTCAGTCGCTCAGTCATGTCCGACTCTTTGCCACCCGATGAGTCGCAGCACGCCAGGCCTCCCTGTCCATCACCAACTCCCGGAGAGTACTCAAACTCATGTGAACTCTCTAATACTCAGAGCTGAAACTGAACTTAGAAAAATGGCTTAGAGTAAACAAATCTTTTGGTTCCCTTTAATATTACCTTCTGTGATTCATTGACTAACACAATATGACGCAAACAGAATTGGCTTCATTTCTTTGCTATTGTGTTTGCACAAATGTTGATGAATTAGCCCTTGAACCAGACACCACTATTATGAGTTCCTTGAGAGTAAAGTTTATATCTTATTTATTGACATGCTGCAGCACCTGATATGGTAGCTGGTGCATAATAGTTAGCAATGAAAGGATAGACAGATGGGTGAATGACTATCAAAGAAGTAAAATTGATGTTTTTATAAGATATATATTAATGTCTTTTGATCACATGGAGATATTGCCAATCAATAGGCTAATGGCAACTGAAACACTTATTTTCTCACCCAAGTTAGTAACAACAATTATAACAGTGATTCTTAAAAATAAAAGAGCAAAAAAGTAAAAACTGTATCTTCAACTATCCACACCACAGATCCTACTTCCAACTGAATGCTGTCCGTCAAACATGGGGAAGTAGGCTCCTTATTTAATCCTACTTTGCTGCTTTGCTTACAGCATTTTTGCAGTTTCCTTGAAAAAGATGTCACTCTCTCAGTCAAACATTGGGATGCTTGTTAAAAGTCATACACATTACTTTGTGCTTACCATGCTCATATTTCATCAAGGTGAAAAGATGACATCTGGAAAAACAAGAGATGACAGAGGTAAAAATGTTAACTTTATTGAACTAATGAGATAATATAGTGATCAGCTGGGGGATTTGATGGCAAAATGAGAGTTTTGAAATGTTTATTTAGCTACAGGACAATGATAAAATATGCCAATTACAGGACAGGACCTCATCTGCATTTCACTGTGGAAGACTACATTTTCAAAGGACTCATTTTTAGCCGTGTGTCCTTTGATTTATGTCCCCTAATATTTAAGTAGGTGGCTAGATGGAAGAGTTGGAAACATGCCTTGAACACCTGACTATCATTTTGCAGCTTCTCACATGAACTGTCTTTTAAAGCAAGTACCATTATCCTGTGTACCTTCATAACAAGGGCATTTTGACATTTTCCTAATAAATTATTGATAAGTGCATTGAAAGATGTAAAAAGCTATGTAACTGCTATTATCTAATGTTGAGCATCCTGTAGTTCATTTTTTATATGCCCATTATTATTGTATTTCTTCAGATCATTTCAACTGTGAAAATTCTCTACTTTCCTTAGAATTTATATGTAATGGGGACTTTGGGTTTTTGAGGTTTCTATGGAAAGTACTGACTCTCGAAGAGGTATTCAGAATTTTTTTATTTATATAAAATTTTCATTTTATTTATCATAACACCTTTAGAAACCCTCAGCCTTCTCATCTCAGGATAGGATTATATAAAAAATTCAGAAAATGTAATTTTCTGTTTTGATCGTTGAAATCCTGGAATCACGGTTACTCTGTCAGTTACACCACAGTTGTATACGTCATAGTGATTGTTACTTTATTAATAACTGTGACAGTTGCTAGCAACTTTCCTCCTAGGGCCTTTTTCCCTTTGAAGCACATGTTGAGATTGTTTTTAAAGAGCCATAGCCATCTTCTTGTAGAAAACCACATTCTCTTATACAGTTGGAACCACACTTAACCTCTGCTTGGGTCTTACCATCATAACTTTCCCAGTCCTAAGAACTTAAATAATACATTTGTTTGTTCTTTTTTAAAAAATTTAATTGGAGGAGAATTGCTTTACAAAGTTGAGCTCGTTTCGGCCGTACAACAACTCTGATCAGCCATGAGGTTGTCCAGTCGCTCAGTCGTGTCTGACTGCGACCCCATGGACTGCAGCACACCAGGTTTCCCTGTCCTTCACTAGTTTGACTTTGCTCAAATTCATGTCCACTGAGTCAGTGATGCCCTCCAACCATCTTACTCGCTGGCCCCCTTCTGCTGCCCTCAATCTTTCCCAGCATCAGGGTCTTTTCCAATGAGTCAGCTCTTTAAATCAGGTGGCTGAAATATTGGAGCTTCAGTTTCAGCATCAGTCCTTCCGTGAACATTCAGGGTTGATATGTGTATATGTATACTTCCTCCCTTTGAGCCTCCCTCCCACCTGCCCCTGTCTGCCCCTCTAGGTTGTCCAGAGTGCGGGCTGGGCTTCCTGTGCTATATTGCAGCTTCTCACTAGCTAGCTATTTTACACCATTTGTTTGCTCTGATGTCCTCTTTTTACTTCCACTAAGCAGTTGCCTAACTTGTCCAATACTGTATTTCTGTCTTCTTTTATTATGAACCTGCCTTCCTTTACTTAAAAATTTTTTTTTCTACTCTCTCTTTTTATTTAACCAGAATCCTAAGAATTCTTTTAGAAAGATGGAAGGAAAAAGTAAAATCCTTTGGGGGATATAGTGTAGATAGGAATTGACCGAATTAATAAATGTGACTTTAAATATTCTGGATAACATGGCTAAATGAAAAACATTGTTTTTTCAATGCTAAAATATTATTCTCCCCAACAATCCCGCCCCTGCCAAATATATGAGTTATGTAATAAAACAGAGAAAGTAAAGTAATCTCTGCTTCTCAGCACTGTCATCTTGCTGTTGGCTTGCCTCTGACACTGGCAGTAGTCATTATGAGATATATGGATTAGCAGGAGAGTGACAAGAGCCAGTGAAAGGATTTCGGACGCATCAAGGAGAGGGGCTTCTAAAAGCTCTGCTGTTTGCTAAAATAGGCTTTTGTTAAAATGGAAATCTCCAGTCATCTCGAAAATAATTGATTGGCAAATACAATGAGTGACCTAGCTGAACCAGAAAGAGTTTGAAAAGTACCAACAACAAAATTATATCCTTTTAGCCAAATATGTTTTCTTCTTTTCACTGAAATATGATTGACTCATAATAATGCTAATTATGCCTAATTATCATCTCAATTATTTTATCCTAGCAAGAACATTTCATCATGGTGGTGTTTATCAGTTATCCAATAATAATTTATATTGTTTCCACTTTTTCAAAAGAAAAGTTTCACTGGTTTAAACACACTTCTATGGTTTGGTGAGATACATAATTATTACTGGCTTTTTAGTTGATTGTTGGTTTTTGATGAGTTAGGGAGCATTGATTTCTTTAAACTCTTCTATAGGAAATTGTATCTGTGTAGGAATTCTATCCTTGTAGGAAGGCCATCTTTGGCTTTACAGATTAATTTTGGGAGTTGAAGTATCTCTTTGTGGGATAAATGTGCTACAGGACCCAATATAGAAGCAATAGGAAGAAAACATTGTTGCAAAGTCTTATATATGAAGGTAAAACTGTTAGCCACTCCGTCTTGCCCAACTTTGTGACCCAGGGACTGTAGCCTCCCAGGCTCCTCTGTCCATGGAATTCTCCAGGCAAGAATACTGAAGTGGGTAACCACTCTCCTCCAGGTAATCGTCCTGACTCTGGGATCAAACTTGGGTCTCCTGCCTTGCAGGCAGCTTCTTTACCATCTGAGCACCAGAGGTGGATGAACAACAAGGTCCTATAGTATAGCACAGGGGACTATATTCAATACCCTGTGATAAACCATCATGGAAAAGAAAAAAAAAGTACATATATGTGTATATATATATATATATATATATATATATAACTAAATCAATTTGCCGTACAGCAGAAATTAATTCAACATTGTAAATCAACTATACTTCGATAAAATTAAAGAAAAATTAAGCTGCTACCATAGCCTCAGAGTTCCTAAAAAAACAAATAAAAAATCCTTACAGACCATTAAATGGGAAAATTCCCCTTTTGCCTTTGTATCAATCAAATCTTCAGCTGGTCTGCTTTTGCATGTCTCCAGACTTGAAGAAGTCAATTGACTGAAACTATCCTTCCCATCAGTGGAGAGTTCTTTTCTCTGAACAGAAATGCTTTTAACTCTTGGTCCCGCTTCCACCTCTTGGGGCCACACAGAGCACATTTAAAACCTCTTCTGCATGACAAGCCTTCAGTTTTAATAACGGTGCTTAACATTTGTGAAGCATTTGCTCATGGACAAAGTGGTTTCACATACATTATCACATTGACTGCTCTCAGTGGCTCTGTGGCGTAAGCATAGTTATCCTCCACTTCACAGAACGCTTGCCTGTCTCTGCTGCCTCAGCTTCACCTTCCTCCAAACCCATCTTGCTCAACTTTGGAGTCTTCGGACACACTTCTGTTCTGGCTGTTGCCCTCTGAGTTCTTTCTCTCCTGTCTGTTTTACTCGTTAAAAAGCGTAGCTCTGGGAATTGAGCATCCTGCTAGACCTGGCCATCACAACCCTGCTTTAACCTACTGCGATCCAAGATGGCTTTTGTAAGGCAGTGTGTATAATACTGCATTCGGCAGTGCCATCCTGTGAAGGACTGATCCAGGCTTGACCTCAGCTGAAACTTCTGAGAGTTTTAGTCACATGTCTGTGCAGTCCCCGTCCTGCTCTTACCTTTCCCCATCCTTTACATGTGGAGTGTTTTCTTCTTCTATTTTTGTCTTTGGCTGTGATTCTAGGACAGCACCAATCACTCCTGAGGGCCTGGGGTGAGCTGACTGACCACTGGACGCGGACAGATCTGCCCCGAGCTCAAGTTCCTGCCGCGCAGCTCGTTAGCTGGTCTTTCCATCACGGTAACTGGCAACGCCATCCTTCCAGTTGCTCAGGCCCAGAACCTTAAAATCAGCCTTGACTCCACTCTCCAAAGTCTTTTCAGCGTCAAACATTTCTGGAAGCTGATCATATCTCACCACCTCCATCAGAACCTCTCAGACTGCCATGCGTCAGTTCTCGTCTGGGTTCTGCAGCAGCTTGCTAATTGGCGTCCTCACTTCCACACGTGCCCCTTTACCGTCAGTTCTCTACAGCAGTCCAGATGATCATTTTAAGTCATGTCAGAGCAGATTATTCCTCTGCTCAAAATTCTCCAGCATCTTATCATTTAATTCGGAGCAAAAGATAAAATACTGACAAGGCCTACCATCCCCAACATGAACCATTTCTTCCCTCTGCCCTGTGAGTCTCTCATTCAAACTGTTTTCCTGCTTGTTCACTCCATCCATCCCTGGATGCCTTGTGTTCCTCAAACTCATTAAAAACCTGCTTTAGGATCTTTTAAAAAAAACCTTTTTATTTTATATTGAAGTATAGCTGATTAACAGTGTTGTGATAGTTTTAGATGGACATGCATCCATTCTCTCCCAAACTTCCCTCCCAACCAGGCTGCCACATAGCATTGAGCAGATTCCCTGCACTCTACACTAGGTCCTTGCTGGTTATCCATTTTAGATATAGCAGTGTGTACATCTCCCTCCCAAACTACTTAAATATGCCTTCTCCTTGTTTTTCCCCTTGGCAGCTGTAACTTTGTTCTCTAAGTCTATGAGTTTTGTAAGTAAGTTCATTTGTATCGTTTCTTTTTAGGTTCCACACACAAGGGGTGTGATGTATGTTCCATCATACATCATATGATGTTTCTCCTTTTCTGTCTGACTTACTTCACTCAGTGTAGCAACCTCTAGGCCCTTTCATGTTGCTACAAATGGCATTATTTCATCCTTTTTGATGGCTGAGTGATATTCCATTATATGTATGCAACACATCTTTATCCATTCCTCTGTCGAAGGACATCTAGGTTGCTTCCATGTCTGGGCTGTTGTAAACAGCACTGCAGTGGACATTGGGGTGCGTGTCTTTTGAAACGCTCTTCTACCAGGTATCTGCTTGGCCCATTCCATCACAGCATTTGGATCTCTGCTCCAATGCCCCTTCTCAGAGAACCTTGCCCTGGCTGTACAGAACAGAACTTCCTGTCTTCCACAGCCTGCTGGATTTTCCTCAGTAGCACCCGCCATGGCCTGCCGTGTGGATATGAGCAAAAATGGATTCAAATTAGGCAGCAGCAAACCAGAAGCAGTCAGGAGCACTCCAATGATGGAAGCCCTGGCCAAGATCTATATAGAGAGGGTGCAGAAGCAGAGAAAGGAAATGATTGGCTATAGCTTAAAGCCTAGCTGACTGTGGGCTTGGCTTAGAGTTTGATTTTATACTCTTGAGGCCTTTACAGGTTTTAGTTTCTTTACACTGGCCACCAAACATTAGAGCCACTTCAGTCTACTGGCCTCCATGTTTAATTAATTTAACAACATATTTACTTGGTTGCATTACTGACTGTCTGTCTTCCTCAATTATAACGATAATTCCTGAAGGTCAAGACTTTTGTTTACTGCTGAATCCCAACACCTAGAATAATGCCTGGTACATAGTAGGCATACAACACATATTTGTCAAATGAGTTTTTTACAATATCGTTACATTTCTGACTTCGGTTTCTTTGTAAAAAAAACAAAATGGAATAAAAAATGAATGGTGTTTGTGTTAATTTTGTAGAGGTGTTATAACAAAATATCACACACTTGGCTTAAAACAGTAGATGTTTATTCTGTCATAGTTCTGGAGGCTGGAAATCCAAAATCTAAGGTATCAGGAGGGTTGGTTCTGTTTGCTTTCAGGCTCTGAGGGAGAATCCTTTATTTGTGGTTGTTTTTAATTTTGTGTATTTATTTTTGGGTGCCCTGGGCTGTCACTGCTGTGTGCAGGCTTTCTCTAGTTGCTGCGTGGCGTGCAGGGGCTACTCTAGTTGGAAAGTGTAGGCTTCTCATTGCAGCGGCTTCTCTTGTTGCAGAGCACAGGTTCAGGGCATGCAGACTTCAGTAGTTTCAGTTCATGGCCTCAGTATCTATAGCACACAGACTTAGTTGCTCCTTGGCATGTGGGATCTTCTTGGACCAGGAATCAACCCATGTCCCCTGCATTGGCAGAGGGATTCTTAACCCATCAAGGGAGTCTTTGAGGGGGAATCCTTTACCTATCTCTCTCCTGGCTTCTGGTGGCTCCCGACAGCCCTCAGTGTCCCTTGGTTTATAGAGGCATCCCTCCATCTTTGTTCCCACCATTACATCACCTTCTCTCTGTGTCTTATCCCCTTCTTTAAAAAAAAAAATTGTCGTTAGCTTTAGCATTCATCCTAGCCCAAGATGATCTCATTGCAACTTAATTTTAATTGCACCTGTAAAGCCCCTCTTGGATGAAGTTGCATCCATGTATTCCAGGTGGGCAGATCTTTTTGGGAGCCACCATTCAACCCACTACAGCACTATTGTGAGGACTACACCAAATAAGGTTTATGGAGGCTCTTTGTATAATTTAATGTAGTAGTCAGATATGAGTCATTATGTTCAAACCGTTCATCCTCTGAGATCTTCTCCATTGTCCCAGGCCGTTAAATATGTTTAAATACTAATTCTAGTTTCTGATATATTCTGAATATATATTCTGATATATTCTATATTCTGATATATTTAGGCCTTCCTAAATCCTGTGTGGCTCAGATGGTAAAGAATCTGCCTGCAAGGTGGGAGATCCGGGGTCGACCACTGGGTCGGGAAGATCCCTTGGAGAAAGGAATGGCAAGCCACTCCAGTATTCTTGCTCGGAGAATCCCAGGGACAGAAGAGTCTGGCAGGCTACATTCCATGGGGTCGCAGAGTTGGACGCACGACTGAGCAACTAACACTTTCACTTCCCTAAATCCAAGTTGTTAGTAAAATTGCTGAATATGTCTTCCATATATTCATCCTGGTAATTGATTTTAAAGACACAGTGAAAGCACAGAGCCATGGAGAGAGCCGTGAGATCTGAAAGCAGGCTGCTTATTTGGTTGGCATGAATTGGTTAATCAGTACCTTTTGGGTATCAGATTTTGTTCAATTCTGAATCTCCCTCAGGGCACAGTCCTCTTTCTGTTTCACCACAGCAATATTATGGTATCCTGTTGAATATATTATGGAAATATAGATATAGTTGGCATATCCTATTTCATTTATTTATTTGTTGATTTATTCACCCACTCATTCAGTCAGCAAACATTGAGTGCCTGGTACCTAGTACCAGGTGTCTAGAGAAGGTGTCTAGATGTCTAGACACATAGAGAAGGTGTCTGTATGCTAAGCGAGCTCATTGTCATTATCTCCCAGTCTACGTACTGGATTTAGAATAAAAACTGTGTGTGTTGGGGGAGGGGACCGGAAATGAAGTCAGCAAGTCGTGACTTTTTTCTTGTCCATCTTAGCCATCACTGTTCCTTCTCTAGGTGTTTTCAACCATCCCAGTCAGCTCATCTGTTCATGCATTCCAGCTTTCTCCTTATCTCATTTGAAAATTCAAAGTGCATTTGCTGGCCTCCTGTCTGAGGGTATTGAGGTTTCTCTGATTCTTCAGATTCTACCTTGTGAAGGTTGATCAAGCCCCTTGGAAATCTCTCTTGGTCCTTTGAGGTATAATTCATGCAGGGCAGCAGACCTGAACCCCTTAACAGAATCTGGATGCCCTTTACTATATAGCACTAATATAAGTATTATTTTAAAGACAACAGCCACTACTATAATTTATTCAGACACTCTACTGGGTTAAATGCTTAATATATTATGTTTAAATAGCCTTACAAATTTCTCCCATGAAGAAAGCATGTTATCTCTGCTTTACAGATCAAGAGGCTATGTCAGCGAGGCGCTAGGTAACTTGCCCAAGGTTACACAGTTAGTGACTGTCAGAACCAAGTTCAAACCCAAGGCTCATATTATTTCACCACCAGGCTACCTGCCTCTGTTCTTTGCCTTGGATCTCAGAGCTCTTTAACTCCCCCCGGTATTCTCTTACTGATCTGTGCTCTACCCCTTTAGGGCTAGAAATCCCCCGCCCCAACCCCTGCCCTTTTACACAGCCCTGCTCTTCCTCTTGGTCATGCCTTGACTTAGACCACCAGCCCAAAGCGAAAGCTGTGTAGCCCTGCCAACTGCACGTTCTGAATAAATCGCAAACGCTTGCTTTGTTGTCCCTGGCATTTTTCTCATCAAGCCTCAGTTCACTCGGGGCTTTTGCCTTTCTGACACAGTTCTTATAAGTCCATGCCTCTTTCATCTGGTTAAGAGCCCTTCTTAGCATCTTTAGAATATTTCCATTTTAAAACTTGAGTGTCTCGGAGAATTGGCTTCTTTCGGTACTTCTTTTTTTTCTTGATGAGATTTATTCGCAATTGGATGTCAGAATTACTTTTTATTTAAAAGAACTTCCCATTTTTCTTGAGTAATCCCCCTTTTAGCATTTTGTAGTCTCAGCTTCACCAAAAAATAGTTTTATATATATACAGTGGGTCAAGCACTGTGTTCTGTACAGAAGTCTAAGAATCCAGTTCCTCAATTTCTTGGAGATATTATAATATAATATGTATAGCAGCATGTACTGACATATTTATTAAGTGTCAAATGTATGGTTCCTCATTAAATGGCATAGAATGGTTTAGGGAAATAGATGTGACCCGGAGCAATGAGGGAAACCTTCATAGAACAGGAGGGACTAGAAGGATAATAATAGAGCATATGTAACATTACAAACCCACTTAATCCTCCCTACAGCTGACTGTGTTAAGTACTTAGAGTAACTTCATGTTTCTGGTAAGACAATGGAGGTACAGAGAGGCTAAGTTAAGCGAGTTGTCTGAGGACACACAGCTTGTATGTCAGGATCTGAACCTTGTGAGTGCCTCTAGAGTTAAAATTTTTAACTGCCCGGGGGTTCCTGGGAAGCCTTTAGAAAGAGAGGAAGAAAGGCTGCCAAGTGAGACATGCTCAGGTCTTGTTTGGGACAACATTGAGAAGAAGAGTTTTGTTGAAGGACCTTTACTTTTGATGATAACATGATGCCTTAATATCTAAACTGAAAACCAACTGAACCACGTGGGCTCAGAGACCTGAAACAGCGCCGGATCTCCCGGTTCTGATATTGTGGCCAGAGCAAAAAGAGGCGAGACTCATTCTGAGAATTAAAAAACTGGAGTGGCAAGTGACAGCACGCAGTGTCGATAGTTGCCCCTTGCAACTAATGAAATGCATTCAGTGTGAAAGACCATTAGAGTACGTTTTGACACCTTGGGTCGTTCCCATGCTCACAGACAGTTGTATTGTTAACAACATTGTCACCGAAAAGGAAGAAAATGACACACACAACAGGTAAGAATAAAGCCATGAGAAAGGTGTGGACTTTCTTAGAAAAATAAATTTTGAGAAAATCCGAAGAAACATGCATTTGTGTCAGAACTCAATTATGAAACACCTGGAATGCAAAGAAAGGTGAGTTTGAATAGCAGTTGGCTGTATTATCAGCTGATGGGACCTACCCCCAATAGGTGACGCTGTGAAAACACTACTCTCGTGATCTGCCCCCATGTTTTTCATGGAGCATTAAGTTGCTTTCTAAGGATTTCTAAATACCAGGTGGCTGACGGGGTGTGATTATTAACAATCAAAGAGCTCTGTTCACAAGGGTGAGGGCTGCAGTCCTGGGAATCTGGCTGACTTCCAGTTGGGTAATTACATACAGAAATCTTGTTGAATCCCCCTTGGAGCTCTAGTCATGAAAGCAACTTTTAGGGTGATTTGCAATTGTGCCTGTGGCCGGAAAGAAAGTACAATGGACCAAAACTAAAATAAGCAGTAGCCTCCACTTAGAAGGGTAGAAAGCCACCATCATGCCTGCTATGGGAGGCTGCTGCTGCTGCTGCTAAGTCGCTTCCGACGTGTCCGACTCTGTGCGACCCCATAGCCGGCAGCCCACCAGGCGCCCCCATCCCTGGGATTCTCCAGGCAGGAACACTGGAGTGGGTTGCCATTTCCTTCTCCAATGCAGGAAAGTGAAAAGTGAAAGTGAAGTCGCTCAGTTGTGTCCGAATCTGGCTAATGGTCTCCATTAAAGAAAAGAACAACCACAACGACAAAGACTGCTGATGCAGCCAAATATAATCTAAATGAATTCGTTCAGTTCCTAGTTTTGTCAAATACCATCAACTACTAAATTACAACAGTATGTCAGAGATTAGTTTTGAGGTAATAAAACATTTGCTTTTGCATCATTTATCCTGGATTATATTATTTCTTAGGAGACAATTGTAGTCTGAGTCCTGTTAGCTATTTTTGATATAATAAAGCAAAAGTTTTTTTCTTCTGTAAATAGTATCATCTTGAACTTTGCATCCCGTAGATAAGGAAGCAGATACAAATTTGCTGTTAAAAGATTTGATAATTTGCATTGTTGGATCCCAAATCCATTAGATACACCTGAAGAGCTTAAAGATTAAAAAAATGCCATGTCCCCAGGTCCCACCCAGGACCTATTTGATCAGTAGTTCGGGGTAGGGGTAGAATTTGGTAAGCTGTATTTTTTAAAATCCCCTTCTGATAGTTATGATGTGCAGCCAGGTTTGAGAACATCTGATGAACCCCACTTAGGCTGTAGAAAATTCCTTTCCTTGAGAGTGAAATGTATTTTAAAAATGTCTTAGATTAAAAGAATGATAGAGACCAGGATAACTTCCCATGCAAAGGAGAAGCAGAACCTTGGGGACTGATGGTACATGCTGGGCCAAGGACATCTGGAACCACAGCCTTTTCTTTTGACATGGCCTCAAAGTTGTTGTTGAAGGTAGAAAGCTTTTTTTAAAAAATCTGATTAGTATCTGATTTATTAGACAAAGATTATCAGCCACTGAGAAACCCTGTGTCTTAAGTGTGTTTCACAGTACTTTCTTGAAAATAGGCTACAGTTATTTTCAAAAATAATTGCTTTTTTTTAAAAAAAAATAAGGAATTGCAACATCTTCTATTAAAATCTCAAAGGGAAACTAGATAAAAGTTCATCCATTTCTCTTTCTAGAGGCATTGTCTTTGTTCCCACATTGATAATATATTTATAGAAGTGATGAAAACTACCTAACTTAAATTGACTGTTTATAAAAAAAGTTTATTTTTTGTGGCATGGAGAAATTCTAGTGTCTTCAGCTGAACCATGGCCGTCTCAATTCATCAGACCACCTATAACTCAAAAGAGTTGTATTCATCCGATTTTGCCAGTTTATTGGCAATGGAAAAGAAAAGTTTATTCATCTTGTTAGATTAGATGATCTCTAAGGTCCTTTCTGTCTCTCAAATTCTATTATTCTTTTCCATCCCAATGATAGACAAAGTACAGAAATTCATCACATCTCTCTGGTGCAGTAGAAACTAGTAGAATCCGCAAGTATTTCAATCCCAAAGTTTTGGTCTTCTCTTGTATTTCACCGGTGAAGCACTTTATGCAGTCTTCATTTTTTTATGATTAAAAAGTAAAAATTCATCAGTAATAGTGGTCACAATCAATATGACGGTGCTGACTGGTGATGGCGAATAGTTGTCTCACTACTCTTCTCTTGGGTCTTATTCCTAGCTGTTGATAAATAATCTTTGCAATAAATAAGATCCTCTAGGATATTAAATTATATGAAACCTATGGAATATCAAATAGCCTTGCCACTACCTTTGGTATTCCTGCAGTTTTCACATGTCTGTGAACTCCTCACTATTTTGCAGGGTTTTAGTTATGTGTCTATTTCACCTACCAGGCCGGGAACTCTTTGAGGGTCAGATCATTCATCTTTACCTCCTGAGGACACAGTCTGATGCTTAGAGCATATTTAGTTGGCATTTGATAGGATGTCTCTTGAATATTGAGTTCAACAGCTTTCCAGTGACTGCTTAATTTTTTTGAAATAAATCTTCAAAGACAAAAATCCCTTTGCAAAGTCTATGATGAAGCTCAGAAAAGAAGCTAGAAGAACCTAAGTACCTAAAAGATGTTAAGTCAAGAGAAGAAGGCTGGAACATTCACTTATCAGGCCAGTTTTTGTTTTTTTGGGTTTTTTTGCTTCTTCTTCTAGCAGGGTTAGGTAGATCAATTAAGCAATCATTATATTTCACTTCAATTTAGTGTCTCTTAGTGTTTAGATCAAATGATACCATATGCACCATTGATTTCATGGGGGAACTTCTCCCTAAGCCAATATTTAGGGATTTAGTGGGCTGGCTGCCTTGGCAAGATATTTAAACAGCCTGAACCTTACTACATCTTTTAAAATGGAAAGGTTAAGTTATATCCATAGTTTTCTATCATTATTAATAGTGGAATCTTTTCTGTCTTTAAACACATGCTTATGTAAAACCTTTTATGTAAAAATGGTACATGCAGTGTTACTTAGATTGAAAAAGTGGTTACTTAAGATATTAGCACTAGTAATGAAACAAATGAGCCTGAATCTTAGTGATGTAACAAAATAGTTTATTTTCTACTCACACAAGGTCAGTTTATACCTGAGAGTAGACTTTGAGGGATTATGTCTCTCTCTGGATGATTACTCTGCAGATAGAGTCTCTGGCACCTTCCACACGGGGACGCCAAGGCAGCCCTAGGTTTTGACCCAGCTAGAAGATGGGAAAAGAAAGAGAGGATTACCCATGGGAGATTGTTTACAGTCCAGGCCTGAAAGTAGGAGCGTCAGTTCTGTCACACCTAACTTCAAGGGGGACTGGGAAATGTGATCTTCCTCTGTACTCAGAACAAACAAGAGAAATGGGTTTGGCAAGCAGATCGCTGTGCTCTGCCACAAAGGATGGGGTCTGGCACCCAGGAAAGATTGCCCAGCACTCTGAGGAGCACAGTATTTAAGCCCTAAAGCAGATGTACCCCAGAACCCCTCAGCTTAAATGTTCTCTGATTGTACCCAGCGCTGTGCCTGAAACACAACAAGGGTTCCATAAAATATTTCAGTTACCCTGTATCTGAAACAGAGATGCTAATTCCGCTTGGTCACTTAGCGCAGAGCAGCGGTAACACAGGCTGTGTTTTGGTCCCTCCTCTCTGCCCTCTCTGACGGTGCACTCCAAGTAGTTTCGGTGGGCCTTGAATGTGGGCTCACGGAGTGTGAGCTTGCAGAGCTATCTTGTTTCTGGTGTGAAGTTGTGGAGTAGGGTTAGCTGTCTTTAGTTAAGATTAAAGAGGATTCAGAAGACATAAATGTGTAGAGTTTGACTCACCCATACCAGATAAGGATTCAAATCCAGGTGATGCTCTAGATTTCAGCACTTCTTTCTATGTTTAATCGCTGTTGCGAACTCTTGGCAAGATCTTACTCTACCCATGCCTGGCTTGTGTCCTGTATTGGTCCAATTCTTTCATCCCTCCTCTTGCCCTATGTCTCTCATCATTTCTGCTTTTCTTAAGCAAGCTAACTATGAACAGAGTTTCATTATTATTTGATGACTTCCAAAGCTGTTTATTCAATGCAAATGTCTCTCCCCATTTCTATAGGTCTGTGTATCCAGTTGCTCACTTGGCAAGATATTTAAATAGCCTGAACCTCACTACATCTTTTAAAATGGAGAGATTAAATTAGATCTACATTTGGATCTCTCAGTGTATCTCAAGTTCAGAATGTCCAGGACCAAAATCCTGTTCTTCCTTTCCCTCAAAGCTGCTCTTCTTGAGTCTTGGACATCTTGGAAGAGGCCCCTTCATTCACTGCTTCATCACATTCAGATCCGGGAATCATTCTGTTCCTCCTTCTTTTTCAAACTCTTCCAAGTTAAAACGTTCACAAAGCTATAATGACTCCTGTCTCCTTAAAAGGGTTTCAGATTGCCCCCCTTTGCCGTTAGGGCCCATCTGCTCTCAGCTGGACTATTTCCACAGCCCTGAGCTGGTCTCAGAGCCTCTAGTCTCTCCCCCTCCAGTCCGCAGTGTGTATAACATACGCGTCCGTCCCTGCGTAGGCCTTTTGCCTGCCCTGAGGCTGCTCATCGTCAGACTCCTGCCAACCGTTTGTCTTCATTTACTGTCCCTCCCGAACATGAACACTTTGCTACAAATCACTTTCTTTTTCTAAATGCTCTGTGCCTCTGGTGCCTCCAAGCCAGGATCTAGAAACAGACATAGACAGTAAATAAACAAATGGACATGGCTATGTTCCAATAAAACTTTATTCAGGGGTTTTCCTGGTGGTCTAGTGGTTGAGAATCTGGCTGCCAATGCATAGGTCATGAGTTCAATCCCTGACCCAGGAAGATCCCATGTGCTGCAGAGCTGCTAAGCCAGGGCTCCGCAGCTACTAAAGCAATGCGCCTGGAGCCCATGTGCCACAAGAGATTCCACCACAATTAGAAGACTGTGCGCCGCAACAAAGATAGCCCCCGCAGCAATGAAGACCTAGCACAGTCAAAAGTAAGTAAATAAATCTTAAAGAAAATAAAGCCAAAGCATTAAAAAGGCTATTTACAAAAGTATATGGGGGCTGGATTTGACCTTGTGGCTGTAGATTGTTGACCCCTGCTCTTTGTCTGTACCTGTTGTTCTTCTTGCCTGGAATGCCCTTCCATCTTCATTGCACACCTCATTGTCTACACCTCCACCCCCATTTTGAACTTCTAGTTTTTTTAACTTTTTAATGTTATGTTGCAGTATAGCCGATTTAACAGTGTTGTGATGGTTTCAGGTGGACAGCAGAGGGACTCAACCATACGTAACATGCATCCATGCTCCTCCAAACTCCCCTCCCATCCAGGCTGCCACATAACACTAAGCAGGATTTCCTGTACTATACAATAGGTCTTTGTTGATTATCCATTTAAAATACAGCAGTGTGTACCCGCTGATCCCAAACTCCCTGTCCCTTTTCCCCATTTTTCCTCTCCGGCAGCCATACGAACTTCTAACTTTTAAAATGTTTACTTACCATTCTTCCTTTATGAAGCTATGCTTGAATAATACTTACTGGCAGTTTTATGCATAGAGTCAGTTCTCACTATTCGCTGTGGTTATTTCCTATAAAGGTGCCTCAAACACTGAGTTAGCAAATACTGAACCATTGCTCCTGGGGGAGGTACAGGGTTGGGTTCCTGAGAGCATGTGCTCACAATGCTTTCACCAACCAGTTGATACCAACCTTGTTTATAAGTGTTTCTGTCTAAAGACACCTTATATAATGCATTGTTTATATATTGTTGGCTTATTAGCATTGAACTCACAACCAACAGCCCTATAACTCACGCCTAAATGAAGCTTGTCTGACCCACTTATTTTCTCCGTAAGGCTCGTCACTGCCTTCTGCGCTTAGGATCACCAGATAGCACTGTAGGACTACACTGAGGGGACATTTCAAATGTCAGAATCACCAAGAAAGAACACAAATGTGGAAAATGTGGCACTAAATTGACCATAAAAAGAACAGTTGTTGGCAGCGTGGAGTGGAAGCAAGAAGTCTGAGAGCCCTGTCTCAGACTGTTGCTGAGAACATGCACACCAGGAAACGCAACATTTTCACTGCCCTGTACATGTCTGTGAAAGACCATGAAAGACCAAGAGTACTGATTTTGGGGTTACAAATACGCTTTAGGGAATAGAGGAATTTGCAGATACAGAACTGGTGAGTAATGAGGACCGAAGGCATCTCCATGACAGAACCAACAGACTGGATCGTTCGGTTCAGCCACTCAGTCATGTCTGACTGCAACCCCACAGACTGCAGCACGCCTGGCTTCCCTGTCCATCCCAACTCCCAGAGCCTGCTCAAACTCATGTCCATTGAGTCGGTGATGCCACCCAACCATCTCATTCTCTGTTGTCCCCTTCTCCTCCTACCTTCAAGCTTTCCCAGCATCAGGGTCTTTTCTAATGAGTCAGTCTAATGAACAGACTGGATAGCTAAGTCCTTGTAAACTCATTAATTTGTTTTCTTTTTCCTTTCTCCATGACCTTACTGTTTAAGTGAAGGTTTTCAATATTTGTATAAATGAAGGAAGGAATAACTGAATGACTTGAATAAAATATATTTTGCTTAATATTTTCAGCACAGTCCATAAATGCAGGAAAACTTTTTTTAAATGCTTTTCTTCTGCATTTGTTAAGTGATTAGCAATTCTGCTGCAACACATAGGGAATGATGTTGCTTTCTTCTTATTTAACATCTCATTAATGATCTTCAATAGTCAGTAAACAATAAATTAATGAAATCTACAGATGATCCTAAATTAAGAGGTGTTGAAAACATCAGTGAGAGTACTGCTGAAGCACAAATGCACTTAGAGAAGTTAAAAATGTGAAGTAAGTCAGGACGGATGCAACTGGAAAAATACAAACTAGAAAATTTAGCCAAACAAGTTCCAAATGTTCAGGAAACCGGGACACTACTGCTTGTTAATTTTAAATTACCCGCGTACTTATTCACTCAGCAGGCATTTATGGAGGGCCTACCATGTACATAACCTAGTGCTCTGTCCTGGACTTTATCAAAGTGAAAAAGACAGTTAAGGCCCCTGCCTCATGGAATTTATATTCCAGTGGAGGAGACAGGAGAGAGGACTGAATAGTTAAGAATCTCTGAGATAAGTGGGATGTGATATTGGAGTTGAAACATGAGGGGTAAGTGGAGGAGTAAGGTGGAGGAGTGCTCCAAAGAGAGGAACCTCAAGAGTGAAGGCCCAGAGGGAGAAAGTTAGGCATGGCAGATACAAGGAGCAGAAAAGAGGAAGAGCTCACAGCTGGGTGACCGGGAGGACAGAGATGGATTGTAACCATGAGAGAGCAGCCAGGGACATGTGTTGGGGTGCTCTTTAGACATTGCCAAGGAAGTTGGATTTTATTCTAGGTACCAAGGGAAACCACTGAGGAATTTTAAGAATGGTAAGAGACAGTTTGATTCACACTATTGAATGGACTCAGGACAAATATATAACAAGGTGTTCAATTAGGAGGCAGTAGCATTAATTCTGGCTTCCCTGACTGCTTAGCTTGTAAAGAACCTGCCTGTGATGCCGGAGATCCTGCTTCGATTCCTGGGTCGGAAAGATCCCCTGGAGAAGGGATAGGCTACCCACTCCAGTATTCTTGGGCTTCCCTGGTGACTCAGATGGTAAAGAATCTGCCTGAAATGAAGAAGACCTGGGTTCCATCCCTGGGTTGGGAAGATCCCCTGGAGCAGGGCATGGTAACCTGCTCCAGTACTCTTGCCTGAAGAATCCCATGGACAGAGGAGCCTGGTGGGCTGCAGCCCATGGGGTCACAAAGAGTCGGACATGACTGAGTGACTAAGTGCACAGTGGTAATTCTGGCAAGAGAAGATGGTGGCTTCTTGGGATCTGTCTTGGAGTGAAAACTGGCAGGGCTTGCAAATGGACTGGCCGAGAGTGGGGAAACTGTGGAAGGACAATGAGGAATCAAGGATGACTCCTAAACGTTATGACCTCAGTAACTGATCGCTTGTGAAACCAAGAGCTGGAGCCCATGCTGAATTAGGGAGATCTAGAGGCTAGAGGAGATCAGTCCTGGGTGTTCATTGGAAGGACTGATGCTGAAGCTGAAACTCCAGTACTTTGGCCACCTCATGTGAAGAGTTGACTCACTGGAAAAGACCCTGATGCTGGGAGGGATTGGGGGCAGGAGGAGAAGGGGACGACAGAGGATGAGATGGTTGGATGGCATCACCGACTTGATGGGCATGAGTTTGAGTAAACTCCGGGAGTTGGTGATGGACAGGGAGGCCTGGTGTGCTATGATTCATGGGGGTCACAAAGAGTCAGACACGACTGAGTGACTGAACTGAACTGAACTGAACTGAGAGGCTAGAGGAGAGTGAAAAAGTTGGCTTAAAGCTCAACATTCAGAAAACTAGGATCATGGCATCTGGTCCCATCACTTCATGGCAAATAGATGGGGAAACAGTGGAAACAGTGGCTGACTTTATTTTTCTGGGCTCCAAAATCACTGCAGATGGTGATTGCAGCCATGAAATTAAAAGACGCTTACTCCTTGGAAGGAAAGTTATGACCAACCTAGATAGCATATTAAAAAGCAGAGACATTACTTTGCCAACAAAGGTCCATCTAGTCAAGGCTATGGTTTTTCCATTGGTCATGTATGGATGAGAGAGTTGGACTATAAAGAAAGCTGAGCACCAAAGAATTGGTGCTTTTGAACTATGGTGTTGGAGAAAACTCTTGAGAGTCCCTTGGACTGCAAGGAGATCCAACCAGTCCATCCTAAAGGAGATCAGTCCTGGGTGTTCATTGGAAGGACTGATGCTGAAGCTGAAACTCCAATACTTTGGCCACCTGATGTGAAGAGCTGACTGATTTAAAAAGACCCTGATGCTGGGAAAGAGTGAGGGCAGGAGGAGAAGGGGATGACCGAGGATGAGATGGTTGGATGGCATCACCGACTCAATGGACTCAGTTCCGGGTGGACTCTGGGATTTGGTGATGGACAGGGAGGCCTGGCGTGCTGTGGTTCATGGGGTCAACCTGTCGCATGGTTCAGTCATGGACACGACTGAGTGACTGAACTGAACTGAACTGAACTAAACTGAAATGAGTGGCTAGAGAGGGCTTCCTTGGTGGCTGAGATGGTAAAGAATCTGCCTGCAATGCAGGAGACCCAGGTTCAATCCCTGGGTTGAGAAGATCCCCTGGAGGAGGGCACGACAACCCACTCCAGTATTCTTGCCTGGAGAAGTCCATGAATGAGGAGCCTGTCAGGCTACAGTCCCTGGGGTTGCAAGGAGTCGGACATGACTGAGCAACTAACACACATACACACACAGAGGAAGAGTTTAAAGGAGGGAAGAACAGAAACTGTACTTTGTAGATATGTTAAGCTTGAGTATTTATCAGACATTCAAGAGAGATTTCACTATGATTTTAGTTTGTGTTTTCCTGATGACTGATAATGTTCAGTGCTCTTTCATGTGTTCATGACCCATTCATATATTTCCTTTTAAAATGTTCCTGCTTAAGATTTGTGTCTATTTTAATTGGGTTATTTATTTTTGCTAATTTTTGATAACTATTTTTGCTTTTTTTGATCATAAGAGAAGAATTTTAGTCTTTTTAAAAAGTCTTTGTCTAGTTTTGGTGTCAGGTTAATGCTCACCTGTAATTTGGTTACAGATTTTCATAATGTATCCTTTGATGAATAGAAGGTTTTATTTTCGTGATGTCCATTATATCTTTCTTTAAAAAATTATAGTTAGCACTTTCTGGTTTCAAATAGATCTTTGCCTATCTCAATGTAGAAATTTTGGGGAGAGTGGCACTCTTGGGGGAAGTTCCATGCCTTTCCCCTTACCTTGCCCTGTGCATCTTGTTTGTCTGGCTATAGTTCTGAGTTATATTCTATCATAATAAAATTATAATCTAGTAAGTAGAATGTTTATCTGCATTCTGTGAGCCACTAACAAATTAATCAAACTCAACAAGAGGGTCATTGGAACCTCAGATCCACAGCTGGGTGGTCAGAAGCACAGGTGGCAATCTGTACTTTAGTTGGCATATAAAGTGGAGTGTGGTGCATATATGTGGAATCTAGAAAAATGGTACAGGTGAACTTATTTGCAAAGCAGAAATAGAGACACAGGTACAGAGAACAAACTTATGGATACCAAGGAAGGAAGAGGGGATGGATGGATTGGGAGATTGGGATTGACATATATACAGTACTGTGTATAAAATAGGTGACTAATGAGAACCACGGCTATAGCACCAGGAACCTAAATGGGAAAGAAATCCAAGGAAGAGGATGCGTGTGTGTGTGTGTGTGCGGCTGATTCACTTTGCTTTACAGTAGAAACTGATATAGCAGTGAAAGGAACTACACTCCAGTTAAGAAAAATAACGTGGGATGAGGGACTGTCTTATAGGACTGAGCCCTTAACTTGTGGGATCTGATACTGTCTCCAGGTAGGGAGCTTCAGAGTAGAATTGAACTGGTGTCCAATAATTGATTGTGTGGGAGACCACCCCCGCACATTGGAAACTGGGTCCAGAAACTTTTTACTGTCTATTGAGATTTTTACTTATGGGCTGACATTTGGTCTATCTTGGAAAATGACTCATGTCCATTTGAAAAGCATGTGTATCCTGCTTCTGTTGAGTAGGTCTGTGTATGTCTGTTTGATCTAGTTGGTTTATTGTATTGTGTAATTTCTCTCTCTCCTTACTTGTTTTCCGTCTGGTGGTTCTGTTCATTATCGTGAGTGGTGTACTGAAGTCTCCAACTATTAGTATAGAACTGCCTATTTTCCCCTTCAATTCTGTTGGTTTTTGCTTTATGTATTTTGATGACCTGTCATTAAGTGCATGAAAGTAAAAGTGCTAGTCACTCAGTTGTGTCTGACTCCTTGTGACCTCATGGACTGTAGCCCACTGGGCTTCGCCGTTCATGAAATTCTTCAGGCAAGAATACTGGTGTGCCTTGCCTCCAGAACGGCAAGGAAGGTTGCGTTCTCTTTGCCAGGGGCTCTTCCTGACCCAGGAATTGCACCTGAGTCTTCCACACTGAAAATGGATTCTTGACTGTCTGAGCCACCAGGGAAGTCTAAGTGTTTCTGATTATTCTATCTTCTTGCTGTAACGAGCCTTTTATTATGTGCACTGCCTTTTGTCTCTTGTAACCTTCTGTAGTTGTTGTTTTAAAGTCTGCTTCTCCCATATTAGGATAGCTACACCTGTTCTCTTTTGGTTACTATTTGCATGAAATATTTTTCCATGTTCAATCTGTTTGTCTTTGGATCTTAAGTGAGTCTCCTGTAGCCAGCATATGGTTGGATCGTTTTCATACTTTCTGCCAATCTTTGTCTCTTGAAAGGAGAATAGGAACTTTCCAAGTTTCTGCTGTGTGCAGGCACTGTTCTTGGCCTTGTCAGTAAAGCCAAAACTAAGACTTGTGACTAATTCCTTAAGTCTGTGACTTCAGGAATTTATGTGTTCTTGGAGGTCAGTCAGTCAGTCAGTCAGTTCAGTCACTCAGTCATATCCGACTTTTTGTGACCCCATGAACCGCAGCACGCCAGACCTCCCTGTCCATCACCAACTCCTGGAGTTTACTCAAACCCATGTCCATCGAGTCGGTGATGCCATCCAACCATCTCATCCTCTGTCGTCCCCTTCTTCTCCCGCCCTCAATCCTTCCCAGCATCAGGGTCTTTTCCAATGAGTCAACTCTTCTCATGAGGTGGCCAAAGTACTGAAGTTTCAGCTTCAACATCAGTCCTTGTTCTTGGATGTATACAGTCATTAAAAAAATAATCACACAGTTAATTTCTTCCTACTGTATAAATCCTACAAAGGACAACATATAGGGGAGGGAGACACAGAATGATTTGCATGAGATTAAATTCAGGCTTCAAGCCCTAATTAATTATCTAAATCTGGAACTGACAAAAAATAATAGTGTAAATGTTCCTCTCTCTTCATGACTTTACTTGATGGGCAACTTACATATAATTTTTTGACAGATCACTATTTCTTTTAATGAATAAAATACATCAAGAAGCCATTTAAACATTCAGAAATAGACCACAGAGGGTATGCCTATAGTGATAACTTTTCTTAGAAACAAATAATATTAACCTATTTAATACTTGGTTTCATCATAAGAACAGGCACATTGTATTTTCCTTACTGCTGGATTATAGGTATTAGAGATGGAAGAAAACAGAACTGGCTACAAAAGTCAGCCCCCACCTCCTCCCCACGACTTAAGAAAATGTCTAAATCTCCAGGAGCCTGCCTGACCTCCTCGTTCTGGTCCACCACTTTAGAGTGATTGCATCAGCTCACCCATTGTGCTGGGCAGAGGGAAGCAGTCCTAATGTAGCCGACAGGAGGTAGCAGGTAGGGTAGATGATTTCCCAAAGCTGTGTGATTGTCTCAAGTGCCTCTATGGGCTAGCCAGCCATGACTGGCCTGATTACTTCCTTTCTCCACATTTTTGATTTTGAGTTCTCTTAGCTAAAAGTTAGCTTAATTTTTAAAACTCTCTGAAATCCAATTATTTAAATACATTTCATATCAATATCGACAACCTCATTATATGCTGTTCCAAATCCATTAATAAATTAACAGTAATTCAACTCACTTCTGTGTATTGGAGTTTTTGCCAGAGGTGCTGTAATTAGAAGAACACCACCAATTGCTTGTTATTTAATCTAGCGATTTATAAGGATTTTTTAAAAAGTGCTTATAATAGGAAACCAAGTGGCATTAGTTGGGAGTGTTGTTTCTCCATTCATTTCTGGTCTCTAATAATTAAACACAGCTTCCTGAAAGAGCTGGTAATGAACAGCAACGTGATGATAATATAAGCTATTAACTGACTCATCAACTCATAGGACACAAACTGTTCAGTTAACATATTTTAGAAGTTGGAAAAAAATTCTCTTTGGAGAATGAGAGTAGAAGGTGGGCATACTCATAAGTGAGAAAGTCTAATTTTCTCTTTCAGCGTGAACTTTATGAATAGTTTTAAGCTCCCCAAATCTAGAATTCAAAAATGGATTTCGATAAGCGTGGCGTGTACGGGAAGCCAGTGCCGTGACCGGGCAGGGAGATTTTGTCGGGCCGTGCGGTTTTATCACAAAGCCCGCGGCCTGCACAGAAGGGCAGGGCCCCGCTTCTGTCCCGGTCAGCTCTTTGCTTTGTTGATCGCTTCCCTTAGTGCTGCTGTCAGGACTTTGTCAATAGTCACATGGATCTCATGACTGGCATTTTGCCTTTTTAAAACCATCCCCTTTGCGGTCATAGAGAATTGGAACCTTGAAGCCTGGTGGGACTGGCTGGTGCCTTTTTTTATTATCATTTATGAATTCATCAGAAAGGAATATTGACTTCTAATTAAAGCCGGAAAATTACTCCTGGAATAAATTGCTAAAGGTCAGTCTCTTTGCAGAGAACTTGCTGTGTCTCTTTTTGTGCCACATTTTGTCACTTTTATAGATAAGGCAGCTTTCAACCTATTTGTAAGAATAGGTAAAGAAAACAAATTATGATATTAGATCTTACTTTTAGAACTGAATTCAAGTAGTTTTCTTATGCTTTTTCTGTTCTTGGTATGTTTCTCTTCTGAGGGTGGGGAAATTTGCTCTGTAATTAAAACAATTAGAATATCCCATTTTTTTCCTTAAGGAAAGTAATATGTGTATCTTTGGTCTAAGAGAATTAAAATGGCAAAACTACTTTGGAACCTGACTTCCTAACAAAAGAGAAAGTCTTTCCCCCAATTATAGGAAGTTCTAGGAAAATCATTTGTCTATTTTGGATTAGGAAATCAAAGTGAATCAAAATACTGTAATAATCAAAAGAAATAATCAAAAGAAACAGCCTTACTTGAGATTTTGGCAGTGAATAGATATTTAAATATTTAACAACTCTTTTTATCTTTACCTGTTCATAAGTTATAAACAGGGAGTTGGAATGAAATGAAGAAAAAGCTGCCTATTGGCTTTGAAATTAAAGTAGGTATTACGCCCAGGTTTTGAATAACTCCCCTTTGGTCTGTCAGAAGGCTCTGCTCTCAGTCTTGCTGGGGTTAAATTAATTGTGTGTATAAGGATGTGGTCATCATGTCATGTCTTTGCCATATAGTCACTTATATTTTTAGATTGTTGAGCAGGTTTTGAGATTTATCTACCCTGAAAAAATACCTTGGAGGTGATTTCTGTAACCTTGTTGTTATTAAATTTGATTAGTAGATTTAAAAAATTGCAATCTTTCTAATTTAAGCACTTAGAGCAGAGGTTATCAACTGGGGTTGTTTCTGGCAAATGTCTGGAGACATTTTGGTGTCACTAACAGGGGTCGTGGTGTTACTGACATCTAATAGGTACCCAATATCTTTCGATGTTGACAAGACAGCCTTTAACAACAACAAAAAATCTGGCCCAAAATAATAGTGTAGGAGTCGAGAAATTCTAAGTTAGAGAAATATGATAAAATGTTATTCAATGATAAGAGTGCCTCAACAGTAAAACGTCACATTGGGAAATACAAATTAAAAAAACAGCAATACAAGATGTCTTTTTCATCCATCTGGATAGCAAAAATCAAAGGAAATAATAACACTAAGTTCTGGTAAAGATGGTAGGAAGCAAGTACACTCATACATTGCTGATAGGAGTAATATGGCAAAATCTGCTAAAAATGAAAGTATGACTTCTGCTTCACACAGCAATCCCTCATTTGAAAATATCAGTATACAAATATCCAGCCTTTTTGTTCTGCTTAAAAAATTATGGGGAAAAAAGCCTGAATATTAACAAATGGGGGGAATAATTTGTGGGACATCTATAATATAGAGTATTATAACTTATTAAATGATAACATTTTAGATCTATGTCTAAACATGGAGGGTATCCATGATGTCTTATTAGGTGAGAAAAATCAGTTCCATAATAGTGTGTGTATTATGAGCTCATTTTTGTAAAACAACTAGCAAATTTCTTCTGTTGTTGTTGTTGTTTAGTCTCTTAGTCTCTGACTCTTTTCTAGACCCCATGGACTTAGCCTGCCAGGCTCCTCTGTCCATGGGATTTCCCAGGCAAGAATACTGGAGTGGGTTGCCATTTCCTGCTCCAGGGACTCTTCAGAACCCAGGGATCACACCCGCCCCTCCTGCATTGGCAGGCGGATTCTTTACCACTGAGCCACCAGGGAAGCCTGCATACTATTAACTGTTTAACTTGGTAATATCATTGGAAGAGATAAAAATGGTGATGGCTGGAGCTTAATTGTTAACTTTTACTTCACTTGCTTTTCCATTTCCAACTTGAATCTTAATTTCAAAATTACTTCTGTAATTTGCAAGCAATTTGACAGAGAAAACCTTAAGGAAAGTGTATCAGTCTTCTGTGGCTGTTTTATATTCAATATCCTTGTCTTGTTAACCTCATGGAAGTTTACACCTCAGTTAGTGTAATCACTAGAAAGATATTGGGCTTTGTTTGTGTTTTTACATGATAGGTGAATAATGCTAAACTTTAAGATATTATAAAGTAAACATATGTAAATGCTTCCTTTTTTGTCTTCATGGCAAGTATTTTATTTTACCACTTATCATAGGATATAGATTTCATATAATAAAAATTTCCTGCATTAAGAAAATCTGAAAACAATATCATCTAATGATAGCAGATATGAGGATGAGAATTGGGAGCAGCTCTGCAGGCCCATGGGCCAGCCATGCAGAGCCGTCCAGGGACCTGTTGAGGAAAGGGCATTGTTGTTTTCCAATGTCAACCTCAAAGGTTAGGAACCCATCCTGAATCTTTTATTATCTCTATGTTATGGGGAGTTATAAGCATCTCAATAACACAGAAGTTGTTGGAGGTGTGACTTGATTTTGTTACAGTTTGAGAATAATAATGCAGTTACTTCCTTTCTTGAAAATGACATGTGACTACTTTGGTGCATGAATTATGGTTAAAATATGACTTTGGCTACCATCTAGAAAGGGAAAGAACAGTGAGAAAATGTGTCAGTACTTCCTTCAGAATTTAGGTGTAATGGATTCAAAGTCACAGCAGAAAAGTATTCACTGAACTCCGTGACTCTATCCCCAACGTCTCCCACAAAATCTGCTGCATTATGGAGTCTGTATTGTGTTTTTGACCCTATTATGATCTGTTTGTATGTATTAACTGTGTTGATTTTCATGACAATCTGAAGAGCCATATGTTATTTCAATCCTTATTTTATAAATAGGAAAACAGACACAGAGAAATTAGGTAACTTACCCAAAGACACACAGCCTGAATGGAACAGAGCCAGAATTCTGGCCAAGGAAGAATGACTCCAGAGTCATTGAAAACTTAATAGAAATTCAAGATTATTATGGAAATGGAAGGATTTTATTATTTTCTTCTGAACAACATAAGAAGAAAAACCTACCACATCCTCATTCAACATATTCTCAGCTTTAATAATCAGTAACTTGGTAAAGAAGACTCTTATGGACTAATATAAGAATTGATATTGCCTATTATGGACTTGCTAAAGAAGACCCTATGGATTAATGTAAGAGTCAATATTGCCTATTATGGACACTGGGTTTCCCTGGAGGCTCAGATGGAAAAGAACCCGCCTGCAATGCGGGAGATCTGGTTTTGACCCCTGGGTTGGGAAGATCCCCTGGAAGACAGCATGGCAACCCACTCCAGTATTCTTGCCTGGAGAGTCCCCATGGACAGAGGAGACTGGCAGGCTACAATCCATGAGGTCTCAAAGAGTTGAACATGACTGGGCGACTAAGCACAGCACATTATGGACACTAGCGTTTGATATTTAGCTGGGAGTTGTTCATAATTTTTTAAAATTGTGTTTATTTTGGTGCAGTAATTAAATAGCATAATTTCTTCAACTTCGCCTCTTCTTTAGACTGAATATGTATATATTCCTGTGATTGCCTTGGAGTCAGTTTGTAGGTAACACAATCTCCTATAAATAAAAAATATTGAAAGTTTAAACCATTTGAACCATAATCCAGCTTTTCTGGCCTGGTGATCTTGTGTCTATGATTATAATGTATGCAGTTCTGTTACCTCTTAAAATCTCATGTATATGTTCAATTGCATTGTGACACCAATACATCACAGGATGTAGGTTATTAGATGAATAAAAATAAATAGTTCGAGAGTGCTTTCTCACATTTGAGGTTTAATTCTCTCTCTGCTGGGAGTGTTATATTGAGAAGGACATATTTTTGCAATCTTTCCACCTTTGCAGTTACAATTCTGAATTTCTGTCTCCCCCTTTCCTTTATTATTTCCCTGTTTTTATAAAATTCTTCAGCCATAAAGCCTACCACTAGATGACTGGCTTTGTGGGGTCCACTTTGCATCTAAGTTTTCTTGTCACTAGTGAGCATTTTTCCCCTTCTCAATTTATTGCATAATTTTTCACACAGCACATAAACCACACATCCTAAAGTGAAAACACTGGTACAGAGTCCATATTTGGGTGGCTGAGTGCATCCCCTCCTTTTTTTTTTTGCCCCAAGGAACAGAAAATTCAAAACATGAAAATCTGTAACAACTTATCCACTGCTTTTGATGAACAAACACTTGTACTGACAAGGTGAAAAAATATCTAAGTGTGAAGATCTTTGAGCTAGAAGATTTCTGACAGTTGAGGTTATCTGAGATGGGAATAAGTGAGGGGGAGGTACGGGGTCTCTCCTTCCTGGAGACGGCTGTGACAGGGCAGATGGCCCTAGGGTCAGACTCCCTCCAGGATAATTCTTCACGATGGTGCCTAGCATGATGGGGAGTGGGCATCATAGCATCTGTCAGTGCTTCTTAGGGCTTTCCCAGAAATATAATTGAACAATGTAATCAGCCTGAGGAAGAATTGACAGGAAGGTATTAATATACCATAGCATTCTGCCTAAAGAAGAGTGGTATCTTTGGGAACAATTAATCCTATTGAACCAGTGCACTTCTCTCTCTCTCTTTTTTTTTTTTTTTTCATCATAACCTTCTTTTACCTACGAGATGTAGAGGGTGAACAAAGTTGAATAAGACATGACTGTCACCTGTTCTCCAGAGGGATGTGATCAATTGATGGTGTATATAAGCATTCTTGGAACTAAGTCTAGAAAATATCAGATTGAGGTAACAATTATTATGAAGTATACAAGTTATGTGAAATTGAAAGAAAAAGAGGAGAGATTGGTTACAGTCAGGGATGGAACATCTAGGAGGAGCTCAGTGAGGAGGTGGTATGTGAACAGGGTCCTTTAAAATGCGTAGGACTTGGGGAGGAAGGAAGAGAGGGATCGTGGGAGGAGGGCAGAGTCTGAGTAAAAACAGGAGGATGCAAGTCGTGCAAAGTGACTACTTTGAGATGGTTGAAATAGGGGATATCAAAGAGCTTGCAGTGAGAGAGAAATTTGGGATTCAATCATGGAAGACCTGGTGCCTTTTAATCACTTGGTGGAAGGGAAGGAAACAGTTGCATAATGCATTGTCTAGCACTCAATAGATGCTCTATGTATGTTTCTGAATACATACCCAGTTCTCTCTAACCTAAAGAGTTAATTCCAATCTGATTGTGTGCTCAAGTATGTTTTGGCAATATTGGCTCCTACCCATTGTCAATATGAATTTCCACCATTAATCCAGTTTTAAGCAGAGTGTGTTCTGATTTTTAAATCTTATGCAGAGGGGAACATTACTTTGTGACACAGCATTATGCCCAGAGTTGTAAATATGGAGTAGGTGGCCCTTGACTGAAATGGGGTTAATATAACCCTGCATTTGTTTGGCCAATTGGAAGGAGATTAAACACGTCCGTATCCAGCAGCAATACCCCCAAACACTATAACTCTGGCATTAAAGAAAAGAAACAACCCTGATGAGAAATACCTTGGCTACTCCGTCTTTTTCACCCTCTCCATCTTGGGCGTTGGATTGAAGGGGAGGCAGAGTGTGAAAAAGGCGAAACAAATCACGTCGGCGTGATGGATCGAGGTCGGGCTTGGCACACCCCAGGTGATTGTGTTGGGAGGAAGAGTCATCAATTTGCTCCCCCAAAAGGGTGTGTGGTAGTCATAAATATTTCACAGAATGTGGGGTGGCATCTGCTTTTTTGTTTACTGAGAACAATGCCTGCTAGAATGTTCCTCCTCCAGACGGTTGTTCCTAGTCCTGATCTATCAAAAACTTACTTACCTACATTGGGAACTGTTGCTATTTCTTTTGTTTTCCTTTGAGTTTTCATTTTGATTTTTGATAACTGCATATTCTCCAGAGGCAGCTATTTTTTGTCATGCATTTTGTGGGAAGCAAGAGAAAATACACATTCTTGGTTACCGGTTTGAAGTGGCAGTTTCTAAAGGGCAGAATCATTTTTCATGTACTGGTATTTCATGTACTGGTATTTTGTGATTCGGAGAAGAGAAACAGAGTTCTTATAGCATCACAA
Organism: Cervus canadensis; assembly: GCF_019320065.1. Lineage (NCBI taxonomy): Eukaryota > Metazoa > Chordata > Mammalia > Artiodactyla > Cervidae > Cervus > Cervus canadensis. The sequence continues at coordinate 45,575,021 of NC_057406.1, forward strand.
TCAAGAGAGAGATCAAAGTACACTTTGGAATTTTAGTTGGACCTGTTACTGCTTGTACATTGTCATAATAATTTATATTTTTTAAAGTTATATGATTATCACAAAAGCTGCAAGGAAGGGTAGGAATTAACAAGTTTGTTTTTTTTTTTTCCAAAAAGGAGCAAAGCAACCCTGAGATGGGTTAAGATACTCACCTGAATTGATACAATTAGTTTGGTGGTAGAACTAAGATTAGAACAATGATCATTCTTGCACAGTTGTATCACATGTGTATGCGTGCTTAGTCATGTCAGACTCTTTGGGACCCCATAAACTGTAGCCCGCCAGGCTCCTCTGTTCATGGGATTCTCCAGGCAAAAAGGCTGGAGCTGGTTGCCGGTTTCCTTCTCCAGGGGATCTTCCTAATCCGATGATTGAACCCCGAGTCTCCTGTGTCTTCTGCATTGGCAGGCAGATTCATTACCACTGAGCCACCTGGGAAGCCCTATATAGTTCCTTAAATATGTGCAAAAGGAGTCTTTAAAATGTTGCATCTTTTTGCCTGTTAGTTTTGTTATGTAAGGAGCATTCAAAAGTCAGTGCAGTTAAGATCATGGTTGGCTATAAAGTTTATTTGTGTTATTCTGCCCTCTTTGCAGTTAGGAGAAATTGGGGTAGGGGCAGAGGAAATGAGTGATTTGTTTGTGGTCATGGAGTGAGCTGCGGGAAAGACGGTCAAGGCTCTGTGATTTTTCAGGCTCAGTTTAATCAGGTCCCCCTGCAGTTGAAACCTCTTCCTTTTAATCCAAGTAATGAAGCTGCAGAGGAGATAGTGCGCTTGTAATCATCCGTCAGGGCTGCGGGGTAACTGCGTCATCCTCTCCCACCATCACTGTTACATGCTGGAAAGGCAGCTCCCCAGCTTAGCCAAGGGCTTCCTCCTTTGTTAAAATTACTGTAACTCTGAGTTATCGCGAGGCCAGGCTGCGCCCAGTGCTGTTTCCAGTAGAAGTGAGTTGTTATCCAGTGTCTGTGTGAAAGCAACAGAAATGTTTTTGTCAAAAAAAAAAAAAGTTCCAAATAAACACTGGAAATGATTTTGAAATATAACTTAATGAGGTTTCTGTGGCAGCTGAATGTTCAACTGGGCACAAACCCGAGGTTATTTCAGTTTTATTTTTGCCCCCTCTCTGGGGGATTTATGATGGAAAGCAGCTTATATTATTTTGTAATAGGATCCTGCTTTCAGTTTTTTTCTTTATTTTTACAAATATTTTTATTAAGTGCTATTTCCCTTATTTTCTAGGACCAAAAAAATTTTTTTTTCAGTAAAAGATTTGAGAGGGCATAATACTGAAGAGTGGTGACTTAGTTGCTAAGTCGTGTCCAACTCTTGCGGCCCCATGGACCATGGACAGAGGAGCCTGGCAGGGATTCTCCAGGCAAGAATACTGGAGTGGGTTGCCATCTCCTTCTCCAGGGGATCTTCCTGACCCAGGGGATGCAGACTCTACCAACTGAGCCACAAGGGAAGCCCAATACTGGAGAGAGGTAATGTGAGAAATTGTCCACAAGGACGTACTTTGGCGTGCGTCTGTCTTTGCAGTGACAGGCGTGTATCTGTCCTCACTTTTTTGCACTTTGAGGCGTGGAGCTGTTTGCTCCTGCTGCTGGCGGAGCTGGCCAGAAGGGAGCTGGACTGGGCTTTGTCTCCAGGACCTTGCTTGTGTAAGAATGCAAGTCATGCTGGTGTTTATTTTTGGTTGGATTGTTTTTGTGTCTGGGATTAATGGGAATATAAAGTCAGAAATGGGACTTCGGGGACATAGAAACAGTGCTGAGCAGGGAGGCTTATTCTTGAGGAGAGCAAGGAAAAGTAAGTGTGAGCTTGGCTGGATGGATTATTCATCCCTGCCCTCCATTATGAACATAAACCATTGTATAGGGCCAAGATGCAGATGCCCTGAGAGGCACTGCAGTCAAACTGTCCTTGGGAGTAACAGCCTGGTCTTCCCAACCATGTTGGGCCACTCTGACAACATGCTCTGATTACAGTGAGCCTCCCCCTGCCATCCCCAGTCAGATCCTGGGACCTGAACATTCTGAAGATTTTCTTTTGTTCTCTGGAGTTCCTGTGACTTTTCAGTTTAGGGCATATTTTGGCTTCCTGAATACATTTTAGGAAATGATCAGACTTATTTTTCTGTAATACATGCATACAGTCGTTTCTTGTTTGGCTCCAAGTCAATAATGCAATTGATTTAGGTCATAAGAAATAGAATTAGATGAATTTTTCACCTTGAAATGAGATTATTGGGTCTGATAGACAACTCCATTTTTCATTCAGCTATTTATTCAGTCAGTCACCCAACAAATATTTGTTGAGTGTTGCCTGCATCACCAGTTGTGTCCCAGGCATTGGAATACAACTGTGAGCAGTAACACAACAGCAATAGTAAGGTGGAGCATTTTGGTGTTCACTGTGTGCCTGCCGTGGTTCTAATAGCTTTTTACATATGAGCTTACAACAAAATGAGGTCATTTCCTACATTATTTCCATTTCACAAATGAGAAAATTGAGGTTCAAGAAAAATGCCTAATAAAAGTAACTCTAAAAAAAGTGAATGTGTTAGTCACTCTGTCGTGTCTGATACTTTGCAACGCTATGGCTTGCAGCCCACCAGGTTCCTCTGTCCATGGGCTTCTCCAGGCAAGAATACTAAAGTGGGTAGCCATTCCCTTCTCCAGGGGATCTTCCCAACCCAGGGATCAGACCTGCATCTCTTTTGTCTCCTCCATTGGCAGGTGGACTCTTACCATCTGAGCCACCAGGGAAGCCCCAATATAAGTAACTTGCCCAAGGTCAAATCCAGTCTCTCTTCAGAGCCCAATCCCAACACCACAGAATCTTACCACTTAGGAGAATGTAAGCTGGAGGGCAGTGGGTCACGTTCTATTAGAGTGAACAAATAGATGCATGCACTAATTTCAAGAGAGTTGCTTATTCAGAGAATGAGGACAATATGAGCTAGTGTATTCAGAGAAGAGCTCTTTGAGGAATTGACAGGGGAGCTGAGACCTGAGTGACTAAAAGCCAACCTACAAAGTCCCGGGAGGCACTGCACACGGTGGGCGGGGTGGGAGGGGAGCAACCAGAGTGAGACCCGAACACGCTTGGTACGAACACACTTGGCATATTGTAAACAAAGAAGGAAGGCCGTAGCTACCAGAGTGTGGAGCAGATGAGATTGTATAAGACAAGTTAAGAAAAGTGGGCAGAGGCCAGACTATGAAATTAGAGAGTTTGGATTTTATTCTCAGTGCAATAAGGAATTTTAAGCACAGGCAAGAAAACACCTGGTTTATATTTTGCAAAGATTCTTCTGACTACTCTATGGAGAAGAGGTAGCAGGTGGCCCAGGACAGAAGTAGAGACGTTAGACAGAGGACTAATGTACTAGCCCAAGAAGAGATGATGGTGGCTTGACTTAGTCTGGTAATAGTGGAAGGGGAGAGGGGTCGTCTTCCGGATATGGAGGGATGTAAGATGCTGGCTGCTTATTAATCCACTTTTGGGCAGGGGCTTTTCACTTTCGTTACTCACTGTATTTGTGATGGCATGCTACTTTCAGAGTTTTTTTCTTATATTTATTTTTGCAAAAACTATTTGAATTAGATGCTGTTTTCTCTATTTTGCATGGCCCAGGGTCAAATGTGTTTTTTTATGAACCTAAAGAGAAGTTAATTGAATATTCAATTCAAAACATTATAATAGAGTCGTGTGTATCTTGTCCTCAGGTAGTGGATAGTCTAATGAAGGAAATAAAACATAAATACAAAATAAAATGCAGGGCATAGGGCAAGAGATGAGTGCTTTAGAAGTATAGGTAAAACAAAAGGAGAGTTCAGAGGAGGGAGGCTGCTTTCTATAGTTACTCTTTTTCTTTAGTTCCTACTATGGCATTGGGAGCATATGAAGATGTATTTGTGTGTTGTTTTAGAAATTGTCTTAATTTGTATGGAGTTACTGAAACACCCTTGAGATGTACAGCTTTATCTCTTTGTATTCTCCTTTCCTTCTATGCCAGGTAAAATTTTGAGCTCAGTTCAGTAACAGGATTGATCTCTTGAAATGCAAAATGTAGACAAAAGTGCATAGTGGTCAAGAAGGCAAAAGGAAGAAATCAAAGAAAGTATAAAGAGGAAGTAGCATTTGACTTGGGTTTTTAAAGAACGTGTGTTTAAACAGGATGGAATAGTCAACTAATGCCCCAATAAGGCTGTATAATAAAACACCTCACACATCATGCATTTGCTCTCACCCATGTGTCTAGGGGGTTGGTCTGGTCTTGGTCTGGCAATAACTTGGGTAGTGAACCTGTGCCACTGTTAACTCATTGGCACTGACTCCAGCATCAGAACTCCTGGAATGGAATACCTCACTTTGGCTGCACTAGTCAGCAATTGGTTTGGGGACAGGCACATAAAACGGTCAAGCTAATAAGAGCCAATAAGACTCAATTCTGTTATTGTTGTTGTTTTTTCCTGAGATAAAGAGAAAGCTAATCTTTTTCCCCCAATTTCTCCTGAAGTTATGAAGGTAGGGAGCTGCTGCAGCCATCATATGTGCATGCTAAGTCGCTTCAGTTGTGTCTGACTCTTTGCAGTCCTACAGATTGTAGCCCACCTGTCTTCTCTGTCCATGGGATTCTCCAGGCAAGAATACTGGAGTGGGTTGCTGTGCCCTCCTCTGAGGGATCTTCCCAACCAAGGGATCGAGCCCGTGTCTCTCAGGTCCCCTGCATTGGCAACTGTGTTCTTCACCACTGTGGCCACCTGGGAAGCCCAGCCATCGTAAGATCTGTGTGATAATGAAGCCATATACAAAGGACAGCAGAGGTGGAGAAAGAGACAAATGGGCCCAGTGCCAACGGGGGGCTGCTCCATCAAGCTATTCCGAAGACAGAATTACCTCTTGCTTCTAGTCTACAGATAAGAACAGTTGAGTGGAGCATCTGTCGCATACTCAAGTCGTTTGGGAATGTATTTTATTTTTTGTAACTTGCTGATAACATCTCTCATGAGTTTTTTAGCCCTTTCATGTGTCTGTCCATGATTATAAAACTTCTTAGACAGGAGATTTCCCTACAGGAAGACTTAATTTCCTTTCTGCCCCCTCCTCACCTGGCACCATAGACAGCGTGTGGAGGCTGACAACTAACTGGTTGCTGACAGCTCTTCATGAAGGCTACTCACCCCAAGATGTGACTCATTTCCCTCATTAACTTTACAGTTTGCATTCAAGTTAGTCAAGAAAAAGGATCTCCTACCTACTGCTCCCACTTGTCTCCTTTGTATATTTTTTCCTCCTAAAATTAGGTAGCTTTACTCAAGAAGACACAGTTCCATGCCCAATAAACATAAACTGTTGTTATTGATAGTATTCTGTGATTAACTTCCATCCAGCTTTAAAGTTTAAAATTTTTTTATTTCTTCAATGGTTTCCAACCCCAAAAAACATAGAAAAAATCTAAGTAAATTTTAAATGCTTTCTTCTTCAAAGACATCTCTTATCATCCCATTTTTATATATTTGTATGTGCATACACAACTACATACAAATTATTTCTTGTAGATCAAAGTTAAAGATCATATAGCCTTTGTTCAAGAAAATAGCAGAAGTTTAACATTCTTATACAGAGAAATAATTTGGAATACATATAGTTTAAAGCAGGTAAAATGAAATTACCAATGATCTTATTATTATATTTTCTTTGAGAATTATACCTGATACTTTCATCATTTACTAAGCACATCATTTTGTTCTCTGCAACAAATGTGTGAAGCCTGAAGAGCAAGTATTATTTTTACTGCTTTTTACGGATGAAGAGACTGACGCAGAGAGGAATTTGCCTGAGGGTCCATGTAAATGACCAGGTGAGGATGATTCCAGCTTACTCTCCCTGTCCCCAGACACCTTTGATTCTTACCTCGTTTGGCATCTTGTTCCTGGTGCTTTTGTAGTATGGTTGGCTAAGGTTTCTATTCTAACATCTCCACAAAATCAAAACCGATTGGGAGTATACCAGGATTCGGATGATTAAAATTTTGAGAGGAAGAGAGGGCTCATGACTTAGACAAACCTGCGGTATGTGTGGTAGCCATCATTTCTATGCACACAGCAACCTTGGGCAGTAGATATCATTCTTCCCATTTTGTAAATAAGTAAAGAAACTGCAGTGCGATATTGTGAAAGAATTTATTCAAGACTAGTAGCAGAGCTGAAATTTGAACCCAGGATTTTGTAATTCTCAGGACTGTCCACTTCCTTTTGCACAATGCTGTTTCCCATACTTATAAGAGAATCCGTTAACTCCCATTCTCAGCATTGCCACAATATTCAAAGGGATTATGAGAGATAATGAAAAAAGATGAGGTGGTAGAAAAAAATTCTGATCCTCCTCCATACAGAAACAAAAAATACTTCCAGGGAAACTGTTTTCACTACTTTTTAATCTGCATGCCATTAAAAAAAGTATAAGGGACAAAGGAAATGAAACCTGATGTTCCTTTGAAATCTACATATTCAGTGAATTGCCTGTTAAATAGAATGTGATTAATCTAGACTCTTATTTTGAGAAATTATTCAACATCTGTTAGTCAACATCTGGGAATAACCAACAGTAGTAGGTAAAGGACAGAAAGAAAATGTGACTGTATCAGGCAGGTTCCTGTTAATAACACAGATGATTCTGGAAGCAAGCCTATGGCAGTTGCTCAGATGCAAATGCCCCAGTTCATCATCTCTTTTTTAGAGTTGAGAGTGAAGAACAGTGGCTTAAGAAGCAACTGGAATCTCTAAAGTTCATGGTGTGACTGTGAGCACGTCATTTCTGGCCCCTTTAGCCCTGTTTTCACCTCTGAAATTACACCTAATTGTCTTCACAAAGGTTTTGGGAAAAGATTCATTAAGGAAATTACCACTCATTTAGCAAATTGCTGCTCAAGTTCACTAAACGTCTCCCTGGTGGGCTTAATGAGCGCGAGGCCCTGCTCAAGGTAGATGAATCACCTGTGTTTCCCTGGGGAAGAGTTGTGCGTTTCTTCCTCTACCCCACTCCTTGTCTAGTGGCGCCCAGGACTAACAGTTTGGTTTCCTTAGGAAGAACATGACCTATTTACCCCATCTTTTAAAAAGAACGCTGCTTCTTTAAAGTGGTCCGGTTTGTTCTGAGTATTTCCTTCCTATTCATTCTAGACTTGTGAACATGAGGGGTATTTAGAAAAAGACCCTTGGAGAGCAGCATGAAGACGGGCCCCCTTGATGTTTCCATAATGACAAGTGATTATTCACTCTGTAATTTTCGGATATGATTAGTCGGGATAAACATTATTTTGTGCTGAATTGATGAATAAAGGCACATAAGAGTGGCATGCCAGACAGTTCAACGATCTTACCCACTGTTAAGCATTTCATAACCCACTTGTTTCTCAAGTCATCAATGAGCACAGGAACAAAATGCCAAAGACAGCCTGACTTGTTCAGCAATCAGGCGGGTAGTTGAAGATGCTTGGTCAAAATCCGCAGTGAGTATTTGCCTGTATGAACAAATGATGAAGTAGACACTGTTATTATTGGAGCTGATGGGTGGAAAGTCTGGAACATTAGAAATTTGTCTTTTTTTTTTTTCCTTGTTGCTGATAACTTCAGGCTTCAACCATCCTCCATTCTACATTCTCCTCTTGAAAGAGAAAACATGGGAATTATTCTGATTGACTAAGAACTTTGGCTGATAGAATATTGTTCGTTTCTTCTATTTCTGGCCCTGCGTGTCTTTCACATAATGGTCTCTGAAATCAAGGCCTGGGCTGGCAAATGCTTTGAGCAGAGAATCTTCTGGTGGAGGCTCAGTGTGATGAAAAATTTTTGCCTTCATCTTTTTGTTGATTTGGGGGCCCTCCTGTCGCTGGATGGAGGCTCTCAATTGGGCTACAAAAGCATACCTCAGGTGGCTTTGCAAACCAAAAAGTCAGCTTTGTAGGTATGTTTTCTCTAATTCTATTAATTCTATCATTTTTTAATATTTCTCTAATCATATTCCAAGCTCATGTATGAGGAAATATAGGAGTCCATTTATTCATTCATGCATCTACCTGACATTTTATTGAGATTTTCTATATGACATTATCTATACAACACAATCTATACAGTAGTACCTCCAAGTAGTAGAGAAACCATAATGAGGAGAAAGGAAAAAAGATGGTTCATGAAGCTCAGATCCTTTACATCAGTGAAAAGCAGAGTTAAGGAAAGATGATGAAGCTTGTGTGTGTGTGTGTGTGTGTCTGTGTGTGTGTGTTGGGGGTGTCAGGAGGGACAGAGACCAAAGGTCTATAAAAGCACTGCCAAGGGGACTTCCCTGGTGGTCCAGTGGTTGAGAAACTGCCTTCCAAACACAAGAAACATAAGTTGGATCCCTGGTTGAAGAACTAAGATACCCCATACCCCAGGGGGCAACTAAGCCCATGTGCTGCAACCAGAGAAAGCCTGCACACCGCAATGAAGACCTAGATCAGTCAAAAGGAAAAAGAAACCCTGACCAGCTCACCTCTCTACTGAACAAAGATTTGTTCTAAGCATGGGGGAAATAATGGTAATGGGGTTTCTGCCTTCACTGTGTTTTCGTTTGGCTTGATGGCATAGTTTGGAAGATTCTACTTCAGAAAATTTGAGTTCTTTTAAAGATCTAACAGTATTTGGTAAGAAGAGGAGGGCAGGCCAGGTCTTGGAGGTCTTGGGGGCTCAGGAAACAGGCAGAAGGAAATAAATGACTCTTTGTTGCATCCGTACCCGCCAGGAACCTTCACTCAGGGTTTCTGCAGTCATACCCTGTAGGTCAGGTCTCTATGTTTCGATGACAAGGCAGCCTCAGAGAGAGAATTTTGCTTCTTCAAATGAGGAAAGAAAAGAAGAGAACCTACCCACATCCAAAAAGGCTGCAGTAATTAAGTCGTGCTTCTTTTGGCTAAACATTAAAACTTTTATAATCCTAGGCGGCCTGGCTGCACCCAGACCAATTAATTCCTGCTTTCTGGAGGTGGAGCCCCAGCACAAGTATTTTTTTAAAGCTACCAAGGTGAGTCCAGGGTGCAACTCCTGTTGAGAACAACTGATTTAGATGATATTTAAGGTACATTTCGTGTATATTTTGTTCTTCAAGACAAAGACTGTTAGGGCAGGAAAGAACCCTAAAATCATCCAATCCAACTGGTTAGTTGTACAAAGAAAGACACTAGGGGTGAGATAAGTCAGGTGACAATATTCTTAAGGCTGATCAGGGCTAGAGCTGGGGTCTTCCTGTCACTTTGTCTGGTTGGCTCCTCCAGAAACACGTGAACACAGTTAAGATGAGTGCTTACTCTTGGAGCTTTGTGTGTGTGTGTGTGAGTCACTCAATCATGTCTGACTCTTTGCCGACCCCACAAACTGTAGCCCGCCAGGTTTCTCTGTCCATGGAATTCTCCAGGCAAGAATACTGGAGTGGATTGCCATTCCCTTCTCCAGCTTTACTACAAATTTTCTTGAATTTTCTTTTTTCCCTTTTATTAGCGATACCACACAGCATGCAGGATCTTACTTCCCCCACCAGGGATCAAAGCTGTGTCCCTTGCGCCAGAAGCACAGATTCTTAACCACTAGACCACTAGGGGAGTCCCAAAGATTTTCTTGAATTTTCTTTTTAAATAGTGGAAGCCATTTCTATACATACCACAATACATTAATATTTTAGTATCTGTTTTGATGGGCTTTATTTAAGGGTGGTGATCTTTTTTTTTTTTTTTCCCTAAAGAATATCCTGAAGGCAAGGCTAGAAAATAGAAAAGTAATTTAAATTTTATCAAGTTTTTGCATAACTGGTGTATCTCTGCTGTCTCAGAAAAGGATTGGGGAATCAGAGGTCAACTTGAAGAACCTCATTTATATGATAATTACCAGTAAGCAGTGGCCAGCGATTCATGATACAAATCATGTGTTCCTCTGGGACTTGTATGTTTACTGGGCAGGAAGTATGTGATTATGTCGTACTAATTAGTTTCTCGGTGACAGAAAGAATGTAGCACAATTGAGACCAAGTTTGTTAATTGTGTGCTGTTTAGTTTCTTTATTTACTTGTTATGGCAGAGTTTTTAATTTAATTTTTAATCCACAGTAAGTCTCTGGGTGAATACACACCTGGATGACTAGATACTAACTTCATATTATCACTTTCATAGTTTATAAGATGCTTTAATATGCTAATCTTATGTAATCCTAGCACCAGTCCTCGGAGGCACATATTATCATTGTCATAAAACTCCCTTTCCAGATGAACAAGCTGAAGGCAGAGAAGTTAGAATAAGACTTGGCGATCCTACAACTAGAAGTGGATCATATTACTCAGAATCCACATCTCCTGTAATTAATAATTATAAGGAATGATAATAAACAGCTAGAAATGATCACTGTTTAGCTGACTCTTTCTAATTTTCTCGACTACCAAGAAAAAGTCTATGAAGAAAGGAGATAATAAGAAATTGTTATCTAAGGGATGGGGAATAAAATTACTGGTGGGAGAATAAATTTGAAGAGGTGCTATTTTCACAACTAGGGGAGAGAGCTTCCGTGGACAAAAGCTGAATTTAAAAGCAATGGAATGCTATATGCTATTTGTAGTTCAGCCAAAAAAACAGGAGCGGTCTGAGAAAAGGGAGAAGGTAAGAACAGCAAAACAGAAACTGACAAAGACCAATAACAGCAAATATGGAAAGGCAGAAGAAGGTGGAAGATAATGAACAAATATAGTGAAAGAGAAATCTGTCATTAAACAAGGCATGATGGGAAATTAAAATTAGATGAATAATACTTTGTTTTTTAGTGATTTTTTAAAAAATGTTTCTTAAGTCAAGAAATATTCATTTAAAGGGTAGACAGAGAGTCATTATTATCTGAAATGGTACAGAAAGAATGGGTAGGAGCCATTTCTATTTACAGCAGTGTTCACTGCATTTGTCGCTAAGGCAAATGATTCCTGAATATGTGTGATAGAGCCTTTCTGACAAATAACACAGAGAGTTGTATTGCCTGAAATATGAGAGAAATGCTAGCTAGCATGGAAACCAGAGGCCCTCAGATATGGGTGACGTGGAAAGAATATTATCTCTGAGATGGCAGATTTTGCTATGCTTATAAAAAGCCTTGGGCAAAATGTAGATTTTACAAGAACCCAAGTCTATCATTGTAGAGGTAAAGCATTCCACAATCTGATAGACAGAATGGTGCTGCCATAGAAGAGTAAAATTCACGAACACAAAGGGCATCGTTTGATTTAATGCCTTTTAAAATCCCTCATGGTTTCCTGAGGAAATGTTTCCATATTTCCATAAATTCACAGTCAAAAAAGAATTTGGGGCCAAGGGTATGCTATATATTGTTACCAGTTAAGTCTCCATTAAATAAGCTTTGATCGTGCTTGGCTCTCAAGTGGCCCATCAGGAGAACGTCAGAAATAACTAGTGTACTACTCAGGGTTCTCCAGAGAAACAGAACCAATAGGATGCGTGTGTATGTGTACGGAGAGATATGTTTTAAGGAACTGGCTTGGGTGATTATGAAGACCATCAAGTCCAAAATCTGCTGGATGAGCTGGCAGGTTGGAGAAACAAACTAATGTTTCAAACAAAGTCTGAAGGCCATCTACTGGCAAAATTCCCTCTTGTTTGGAGGAATTCAGTCATTTGTTCTATACATTCCTTCAGTTGGTTGGATGAGGCCCATCCATTTTGGAAGGGCAATATGTTTTACTCAAAGTCCACAGACTTAAATGTAAATCTCATCCACAAACCCCATCCCAGAACCATTGAGAATAAAGTTTTACTAAATAGCTGGGCTACATATTGCAGTCACATTGACACAAGAAATTAACCATCACAGCTAGCCTGGTGAGATTTTATATTCATTGACTTTTGTACTATATGAATTCTCTTATTCAAACTCTTCAAGGTGTGTGTGTTTGTGTGTATGATCAGTTCATCCCCAAAGGAAAGGGAAACATCATTGGCTGACGGCAGAAATCATACTAGAATTCAAGTCTTTATTGGTGTGGATAGGAAATCTAAGAATAAATGTATAAAGCTGGACATAACTTTTGACAACAGATTCCAATAGCTTTAGATGACAGTATCTGTGGAAACTACTATATGAATATATAAGCACAGAGATGAGTGTTTCTACTTTAAAGGAACAATCTTTGGATGTGCTTAATAATGGAGAGATATAAAATTTCCAAGATGTTCCAAAGAATAGGACTTGAGTCTTCAAAAGGAAAAGACACTACTACATTTGGTTTATGGAATAATAATAATAATAATGGCTAACATTGTAACAAGTCCTTTAAATGCATGATTTTTATGGAATCCTCAAAAGCAGTCATCTGAGTTTTCAAATGAGGAGACCACAGCACAGAGTGGCTAAGTAATCTGCCCAAAGTCAAGAAGCCAGCAGATGCTAGGATGTCCTTGTGCAAAGCGGGACTTTGACAGTCATGTGGGTTGTTCTCCAACACAGTGTCCAGTTTTTCCCGACAACAGTGTTGGCCAAGGGCCATCCTGCTTCCATCCATCATCTCCAGACACAGATTACTGCCTGTTTATCATTTTTGCAAATCAAACAAGGATTCTGGTGAGAGGTCCATTTATGAGCAGTGACCTACAGTTCATTCTAAGCCCTGCAACTACCACTGAGCCCTCCGTGCTGCCTGGCCATCACTCCACTCATCTCTGGTTGGCAGCTTTCTCTGTTCCCATGATGGATATTTGGAACCTTCACCAGTCTCCTCAGTACCCTTCCCATCCCTGGTCACTCAAGGAGAGTGACCTTACTGAGCCTTACTGAAAATGTAGAGGCTGGTGGACATGCATTCCTACAACTTACCTCCTCTCCATCCAAAAGGCAGCCCCACCTTCACCCATCCTCGCCCCTTCCTTCCATCCTCGAGCCTTTACTCCAAGCTGGTAGGTTCAGAATGGTCCAGGAGGAAGTTTGGTACTTCGTGTAGAGGGGGGCCAGGGGGATTCTTAGTGCATATTTTCTATTCAAGCTAAATCTTGAACTTTCCCATATGATCTTTTCAATCTTTGCCCACTGGATTTTTTAATTTCCTGACTCAGGGCTGCTTAATCCTATTTTTTACTCACCCATCAGATTTAATGCACAGATTTTTGTTTTTGCTTCTTTTTTTGTGATAATTTTTGCTTCTCTCTCAACCATAGTGATGACTTGCCTTCCTGAAATTCTTCCTTGAAATATTTAGAACGGACAGTTGGCTGCATCATCACCATCATCATCATAATAGCTAAAGGCTTCCTGAGTGTTTACCATATGGCTGGTGCTATTTTAAATGCTTTCCAGGGACCTCCTCATATAAAGATACTTAACTTGTAGCACTAATTCCTTTGAGAACCTGAATCCTTTTCCCAGAAAAATCTGCACCCACGTATCTTCTGTTTTATTGTCTATTACTGTGAAAGAAACCACCCCCAAACAACAGTTTCTGTTTTCTAAAAATTTCTCGTGATTGCGGCATTGATAGGTGATTCTTCTGATTCGTCTGGTGTCAGCTGGGACATTGGTGCAGCCAGGAATTCCAAAATGGCCTCATTCACATGGCTGGAAGTTGGTGGTAGCTGCTAGAGGCTTTTGGTCATTTGCTTCAGTTGTCTTCCTCGTGGGCCCTTCCATGTGGCTGCTTGGATTTCCAATAGTCTGGTGGTCTCAGAGTCACAAGAATTTTTACAGGTAGCTGGCTTTTCTCAAGCCTTAAAATCTTAAGACCAGATCGCAAAACTGACACTTCCTCCAAATTCAAGTAGATCAAGTTCAAGTAGATCACAAAGCTTTCCCACGTTCACAGGAGGAGCCTACACAAGCACATGAATACAGGGAGGCATGATTCAGTACACTCACCAAAGACCCAGCCTCCTGTGTGCATGCACAATTTTGTACAATAATTTCAAGAGGTATGTACACCTCACAAGTCCTTTTAAGGATCCCAAGGAATGGATAGGTTTCAGGTTAAGAACTCATGACCTAGGATCAAGCAAGGCAACCCTTTTGCCCAACAGTCTAATGTAGAGTTGTGGGAGATGAGTGTCAGTCTGAAAAGAATTGCACCTGCATAGTACATGGCATGTTCTAGGGATAGTTAGCAATCAGTTAACTAAAAGACTTGGAACTAAGATTGAAATCAGATTATGGAATATTTGGAAAGGCAGCCTGTGGAGCTTGAACTTCATTCCATGGGCACTGGGGAGGCTACTGCAAGTGTTTTTAAATAGATATAGAGGCACAAATGTCAGACTAATTCAGGAGAACTACACAAATTAAGAAATAAGGAGAATGATGCAGAGGAAATTATGTTAAAGAGCTTTCAGAGGTGATGGGGTTTTGACTCAGAAGTAAGCTCTAAAGTCAGTACTGACAAAATCATCCACATAAAGAATGGAGTCATAAAAATTTACTGTAGTAAAAGGTTTTGTAGTGCATGATGTAGCAAATATATGACAATATAGAAAGCATTATATATCTAGTATCACTTTGTGTGTTTGGATTAACAAAGAGCTCCCTCGGCTTTTATGGCTTCAGTTGACATGAAGGAAAAAATCAAGAAGGGAATTTTTGGAATTGCTTTCTGCCCAGAGTTAATAGAGTTTCTAGTGTGGCTGTAAAGGAGTCTAAGACTAAGATAGTCTAATTTTGGTCCCTAAGAACAAAGACAAAACCTGTGGGATCAAAGCAAACCTTGACCGTTAGTGGGTTACTTCTCACTAAGGGAGAATACTAAACATACAGCAAAAATCCCAAAGGTCAGAAAAGCGTCAGTAGTAGTCCATTTACTGTTTGTCAGCCCACAGAACTGAGTAGAAGACCTCCCTACTTTGGGCCCTAAAATGATACCTGCAGTAGTGTTTAAAGGATGTATACAAGAGGTTAGGTGGAAGGACATAAAAGCTCACATTTATTTCAGGGGTAGATTTCTCTCGTAGACTTGAATCTGCTGTTTGCTTTCTGAAACCACCTCTGTTGGCCTTTATCATTAAGCTCTCGTTTCTATTGGTACCTAAAAGTGGCTCTACTAGGTGAGAAGGTGGATCGGTGCTGAGCTGTCTACATTTTCCACTGCAACTTTCTAAGGTTTACTGATCACTATTTAAAGGCTTGAACAGGATGGCACTAAGAGTGCCATCCAGGGGTTTGGAGCTGGTCAAAGTCAATGAGGCCACAGGGGTTTCTCAATACTGGTGGTTCTCAGACCTAGAAGAAAGAATGCTTCTGTCTCATCCCAGACATTTTCATTTACTTGGTCTTGGATAGAGCCTTGGATATTATATGCATGTGTGTTGCTGGTCTTCCTTTTTCTGTTTCTCTTTTTTAAAACTTTATTGAGGAATAGCTGATGTGATGATTATATATATATATATATAGACATCATAGAATGATTACCAAGATCAAGATAACTGAAAATGTGTGTTCTTTGACCTGCATCACTGGAATGGGTGATTCAATTGGGCAAACCATATTTGGAAACCACTACTTTATATTCTGCTTCTTACTATGGGGCACTTTTGAGCTAACTTAACCAGCCATGGCTCCTGATTTTGTACGCGTTAAAGTTATTTGGGACAGATTGTTTTCAGGCACTTATTAGGAGATGGAAGATGGCAAAAGTAAGTCCTGTATCTATGGTATCATAAGTTATTGGCTCAGAAAATTCAGAGAATACTGGAAGACTTAGGGGGTTTTTAGCTTTCTACTGTCCTAGCAGTTAGGTCTCTGTGATGCAAGCCAGGCAAAAACCAGCCTGGGAAATACACTTGATCTGCAAATGAAAGAAAAAGGAAAAACCACAGCTGTTGGACTTCTTGCTAACTGCATCCTGGTGCTCGTGGGCTGTGTTTTGTCCTCTTGTACTCGACTCGGGGCGTCCCAGCCTCCCTTCTCAGCAGCCCAGCGTCGTGACTTCTGGATTTCCGTCGTCTCCTTAGCCATCTTTAATTGTCACTTCCTTGTCAAAAGGCATGGCTTCTGGCCTTAATATGCTCATTGTACTTTGAAAGGCTAATTCCTTTTTGGCTGTTCTGCACTAAGCATGGCCTTTCATCTCTCAGCTCCATTTTCAACGCCGTTCTCACCAGCTAGCATTTTACTCAACCAGTCTCTCTCTTTCTCTCTCAATCCTCCTCCGACCAGTGCCCCCCACCCCAGTTTTAATACTATTTCATCTCTCTTATTCTCACTTTCAACAACCCAAATGTAGTCTCTCAAGCAAAAGTCACATTCAATAACTTCAGGTTTCCATTTGCTATATTGGAGCACACTTTCTTTTTTCTCACTTCACCAGCAATAGCCTTTATGCTGACATAGCAAGAGCTTTGTTCTCAGGATACCGAGAGCTACAAATAAATGTGTGTATGTGCATGTGTATACATAGCAAGATAGGGAACGAGAGAGGGCCGAAAAGCTGAAATATGGACGAAGATAATGGTCTATGCTGGGCTTGAAAACTAGTTGGACAATCTGTCTTGACTTCAGTTGAAAACTTTTCTCATTGAATTGCCCTCTTGGGGATGGAATCTATTTAAATTGATCTTTTCTATGAGTCGGCAGATCATTTTAGAAACATTTCTGTAAAGATGCTCTGTTTTCATGCTTAGGGAAGCACACTGCGTGCTGAGTGAGACCGAAGGAAATGTCAAATTAATTCATTATTTCCCTGGCAATGTTCTTTTCCCAGGAAAGGGCGGCTTTAATAAGGCAGGTGGCTGTGTGTGCCCTGGCGTGCCTGCCTCTGTAGGAAGCTTGGTAATCTTCTCCCCAGAAAACTCGGCTCCCATGCTTGCTGTTTGAGGCTCTGGAATGCACTGTTAGTTTACAATCCCACTCCTGGACATATTATATAAACAGTGGGGCAGAACAACAATGGAAATTATGGCAGAGAAGGCTTGAGCTAAGCCTTTCAGAATGGCCGGCGTTGCGCGTGGCTGTGGGTCTGTTTTCAGCACCCTGCCTGAAGGAGTGAATGGCCGCGGTTCCCTGTCGAATGCAGGCGACGGTGGGGCCACTTCAAACCATCAGCGCAGCAATGTTATCAAGCGGCCGAGTTCCTGCTTCTGTCAGTAAGCCATCATTATTCCTCAGGAGCCCACTGCAGGAGAGGGCCACTGCGACAAACACAGTCTTCTGTTGCATTTTAACGTGCGCCAGTCAGCTTAACGCTGGCCCCGGCATCCGTTTCAGGTACTGCCTTTCCACAGCAGATGCCCGCGTGCTGCCTTCAGCCGGGGCTCCCCGAGGTGTCTGAGAGAGCAGAGAGGCGCCACGAGAGGTCACCTCCAAAGAAAGAGAAAGGAGCTAAATCCGCGGGTGGACAGAGTGCTTTGCGATCAAGTCCTGTGACCTGTTCCAGAGTCCTGTCTGCACCGGTGGCTGAGCAGTGTGCACATTCACCGATGGACTGTTCGCAGGTCGGAGGCTGAGACATCTACCCCCGTCACCATGCGCTTCTGCTGCCAAAGTGCACCAGAGAGTCTGCTGATCTCTGGGGGCTTGTGGGTCCTGTGGGGATTCAGTTTAGTTCTTTAGGGAGGGGTGTAAAATGTGGGTGTGATGCTTGTTGTCACTTGACATTTCAGGCTTGGGTGTGAAGCCTCCAGAGGTTATTTTCTTGAGCTTCCATACCTCGATTCTAGACGGCTACTGTGGTGGCTGGCCTGTCATTTCTGGGTCACAGAAACCTGTCTTCCTGGAAGAACAGACAACTGAGACAGTGACCGTCTGTCTAACCTTGTTTGTCCTGCGGGGCAATGGGGAAGAATTTTGTTATAATATCTGAACCTGATAATCACTATACTTTTAAAAGTCTGAGTATGTACTTCAGGGCTGAAAGAAAACATATCCTTTGGCAAACTCAGTAATCATCAGCTATTGACACTTATACTTCTGGACATTTTTATAAAAAAATGTTCACCTTGAATTTCCTAAACAAGCTACACCTCCTTGGAGGTGTTGTAGGTAGTCTTAGGTTAAATGTTTTCATAGCTTTTGCTCTCTTCGTATATTCTGTTAGCCCAGGGTTCCCAAATGCTGCAATGAACTACCAGCAAAAGAGAAAAATATGCACAATGTGATGAATTTTTTCTCAAAGATGGATTTATTGAAATTAAAGTTCTGTTTTATTTTGAAATTATGACTTTACTACTTCTAGTTGAATTGCCCTTTCCTTATGGAATGACAGTGAAACATTGTTGTTTGTGGCTTTTTACACCTTAACTTGGCAAAATGAAGCTTAATGTCTATGATAATATACTCAATCCATCTATTCACTCAGCTACGTTTTTCCCCTTGGTTCTTGAAATCCAGAAGTCTAGGAACTGCTGTTTCACCAAATAAATCATAAATTCTTAGGAGAAAGACTCAAAATGTCTGTGGGTTCTCCCAGCTGCCAAGTAATAACAAACCAGACTATAACAAAGAGCCAATTATGTAGTGATGTGAGATGTAAACCTGTAAAAGAAGCCACAATTTTTTCTAATTAGCAATTCTCCACTCCCTAGCTTTTCGAACCCTTCAGTTTTCTCTGCCATTGAGTATCGAGTCAGAGATGTTTACCAATTAATGTACATCAAATGTAATTCATATACTTAGTCATGAAATGTTCACCTTTGTGTTATGCTGTGTAGTTTTAGCACCCTTAAAAATGTGTGGCCTTTGTCAGAGACATCTGACATACTTTTTTCTTTTTCTTTTTTTTGCTGCCCTGGGTCTTCCTTGCTGTGTGTGGGTTTTTTCCTACTTGCAGCAAGTGGGGGCTCCTCTCTAGTTATGGTGCTGGGCTTCTCTTTGCGGTGGCTTTAAGAACAAAACTTGTGTATTTTTAACTGAAGGATGATTGCTTTACAACATTGGTTTCACGTCTGCCGCACAGCAGCATGAATTAGCCATAGGTGTGCATGTACCCCTGCCTCTCGAGCCCTCCTCCCACACCCGCCCCTCCCTGCCCCTCGAGGTTGTCACAGAGCCCTGGGCTGAGCTCCCTGAATCACGCAGCAAAGTTCCGCGGGGGATCTGTTTCACATGTGGTGGTCTGTATGCTTTCATGCTCCTCTCTGCATTCATCTCACCTGGTGGCTTCTCTTGTTTTTGGGTCATGGGCACGGGCTTCAGTAGTTGCAGGACACAGGCTTAACTGCTCTGCGACATGTGGGATCTTCCCCAACTAGGGATTGTACCTGTGTCCCCTGCATTGGCAGGCAGATTCTTAACCACTGCACCACCAGGAAAGTCCTGGACATAGATTCTTTTAAAGTAAACAAGTTCCCAGCCTCTTCTAAATTTTACTTTTTGAACACTGGGATCAGGGTTTCAAACCAAGTTATGATGTAAATGCTTAATGATAGTTGCCTATGCTTTCAAGTTTCTACCAGATGTTATATAAAACATTCTCAGTCTCTCCAGCATGCTTGCATGAGCTTCCATGTTGTGAGATTCCACACTGAATATCTGAATAACAAGGTTGGTTCTTTTGACAGGTACATCTTAAATAGGAAGAATCACACAGATCATCTTTTACAGCCTATATTTATTACCGGTTGCTGCATAAAATTACTATAAACTTAGTGACTTAACACATCCTTGATCACATCACAGCTTTGATATGTCAGAAATCTGGGTACAGCTTAGCTGGCCTCTGCATCAAGGTCTCTCACGTGCTATCAAGGTATTGGTCAGGGCTGGTTCTTATCTAAGGAATCAAGTGGGCAAGGATCTGCTTCTCAGCTCATGTGTTTGTTCGCAGAGTTATGTTTCTGGAGGATTGTTTCAGTGGAATAAGGGCCTCAGTTCCTAACTTACTATTAGCTGGAGGCCACCCTCAATTCTCTGCCAGGTAAGCCTCCAGAATGGCCACTTGCTTCATCAGAGCATGCCAGCTGAAAAGGCAAAAGAGAGTTAGCTAGCAAGACGGAAGTTATAATCTTATGTAACATAAACATGGAAATGACATCCCATCCCTTGCCATAGTCTATTGGTTAAAAACAAGTCATAGGTCCCACTCACACTCAAGCAAAGGGGATTACATAAGGGCATGAATATCACGAGGCAGGGGTGATTAAATAACTTTCAAATTGAATAACTTTAAAAAATATTTTTTCAAATTGAGTAACTTTAAAAAATACAATAAAACAGCATTACATGCAATTCCCTTTGAAAACTCTTTCCAAATCACTTCTCAAAATTAACTTACAAAATTTTGTGTAAAAACACTGACCTCAAATAAATAGGGGGAAAAATGGGAAGAGCTAAACAGTTTTTTGTTTTGTTTTGTTTTTAAATTAAAAGTTAGAAGTAGTAGTTGTACTTCAAAGTATTTGCAGGATGAAATCTATCAAGAAGGCCATGTAAAACAGCCTTCAGATTCAGAGTTACATTTTCAAGTGAGAGTTTCTGTGTTCACAATTCACCAAGGATGCCTCTGTTGCCAGAGAAGGCAATGGCACCCCACTCCAGTACTCTTGCCTGGAAAATCCTTTGGATGGAGGAGCCTGGTAGGCTGCAGTCCATGGGGTCACGAAGAGTTGGACACGACTGAGCGACTTCACTTTCACTTTTCACTTTCCTGCATTGGAGAAGGAAATGGCAACCCACTCCAGTGTTCTTGCCTGGAGAATCCTGGGGACGGGGGAGCCTGATGGGCTGCCGTCTATGGGGCTGCACAGAGTCAGACACGACTGAAGAGACTTAGCAGCAGCAGCAGCAGCCTCTGTTGTGGTCCCTCACCATGCCCTCCTTAACCAGCTTCAGGAGGAACCTGGCCTCTTGTGTTATTCTTGGTCTGAAAGCTTGTGGCAGCCATGCAGAGTTTGTCAAAGTACTGCAGATAGGTTTGGGGTTGATTGAGATTGTATCCAAAGCATCTTAGAGTCTGACTGCCATAAAACCCTGGACTATGAAGGTATGAAACCTAAGAACCTTGCTTAGTTCTTTGTTTCCAGCTCTTCTTCAAAGAAAGAGGTCTTTGAGTTCATTTGGGGGAAGTGAGTCTGAAATGGTGAGAGATCTGAATTGCATGTATGTTTGCTACTTATAATAGAGAATATCTTAAAAACTAATGCCAGTGAAGTATTGTCAATGGAAGTTCCTCTCTAGCATTCTTTAATAACTGTATCATATCTATTTATAATTATCATTTTGTTTTCTTTCCAGTCAATCATTGAGGAGGTGTTTCGTGTGTTCCCAGTGTATAATAAATGTGGTAGGGAATACAAATTAGGGTTATGACAAGGTTTGCTCTCTGAAGAGACTTGTATTTAGAAGCAAGGAGTGGTGAGAGGGGAGTAGAGCATACACAACTGTAATGGAGAAAAAGAGAGAATTCGACAGTCAGATGCCCCACCCTCAACCCGGCGGTCTAGGAAGGAGAGGGATCCATGTTGACTGGAGTTACTAGAAGCCTTTTGTGGAGTTTGGATAAGAAGTGAGAAAGTTAGGAGAACGGGAAAAGAGAATAAAAAGGCAGGAGGAGCCCAGAACTTACAGAGAAAACTTTGAGAAGCTGTCCACAGTGAATGGCGGGGGATGGAGCAGGGAAAAAGAGGAATCTGGCTCGGTTCGTTTTTGAATGCTGCCGTGACAGTGGTTTGATGGGCAGTGGAGAACCGTTCTAGATTCCTCGGCAGATGAGAAAAGTGGTATTTGAGGGGAATCTGTTTGATGGGTATGTGAATGATGGATAATATTAAGAAAGTCTGAAAGAGACAAGCTTAGGGTGACAAAAATCTAGGCTAGGTTGGTAGCAGTGGACATAATGTATCAAAGTGATATTTATGATGAAGAATCTTCAGTTTGGGGAGACTGACAAAATGTGCTAATAGCTGTGTTCACTGTGCCTAGCCCTTGGGCAGCCTCTTCTCTCCACTGGAAATTGGATAGCATCTAGGCAATTAAGGGCTTAGATAGGATTCCCATTGATCATTGGCTGTGCTAACAAATTGTCATTTTGGCTTTGATTCCTGGGATATATTTTTTATTAATAAAGGTCTCAAAAGTCCAACAGCCCCTCAGTTATTGATATTTTACGATTTAGAACAGTGAGTCAGGAGGGATCTTTATTTGTGCCTCAGATCACACCATATACATGATCAGATGAAGGTTGTAACAATGCTTTCTAAGGCGTTCTACAAACCAGTGGTTTCTGTAATATTTAATAGGTTTTCTGGGGGGAAAAAGCAAAACAAAATCATATATATTGTGGAAAGGGCCATGCTCAAGTACATTTGGGAAACTCTAAGTTAAAAATCTTCAAAAGATCAGTGTTAATTAACTACCAAGAGAAATATGGGAGGAGTTATAATCAAAAGTGTTTCCCAAACTTCATTAATGGAACCTCGTGTGTGTGCGTGCGTGTAGCATTCATTCACATCATCCTTAGGACTAGTATTCTGCCCAACGCACTTGGGTAAATGTCAAGGTATTGGCGAGTTTTCAGTGGAGTCAATGGTTGTTTCAGCTTGTGAATCATCAGGTTTCTTCTTATCATAACTTGCTTTGATATTTTATATAACTGCTTTCCAAAGATACTTCTTCCCCCAAATTTTCTATTCCAAAAATTGAGCAAGACAAAAAAGAAGAAAGAAAGAAGCAAAAGTAATTCCTTTGCTTCATATTTCTTTTTTTTTTTTTCATTTATTTTTATTAGTTGGAGGCTAATTACTTCACAACATTTCGGTGGGTTTTGTCATACATTGACATGAATCAGCCATGGGAGTTACATGTATTCCCCATCCTGATCCCCCCTCCCACCTCCCTCTCCACCCGATTCCTCTGGGTCGTCCCAGTGCACCAGGCCCGAGCACTTGTCTCATGCATCCAACCTGGGCTGGTGATCTGTTTCACTATAGATAATATACATGCTGTTCTCTTAAAACATCCCACCCTCGCCTTCTCCCACAGAGTCCAAAAGTCTGTTCTGTACATCTGTGTCTCTTTTTCTGTTTTGCATATAGGGTTATCATTACCATCTTTCTAAATTCCATATATATGTGTTAGTATGCTGTAATGATCTTTATCTTTCTGGCTTACTTCACTCTGTATAATGGGCTCCAGTTTCATCCATCTCATTAGAACTGATTCAAATGAATTCTTTTTAACGGCTGAGTAATATTCTATGGTGTATATGTACCACAGCTTCCTTATCCATTCGTCTGCTGATGGGCATCTAGGTTGCTTCCATGTCCTCATATTTCTTATAAATGTTTTGAGAGAAGTATAGGAAGGGAAGTGATTCAAGCTAAGGTGGTACCTGCCTGGGATATCAAGTTGCCTTTTTTAAAGATCTTTTCTTTCTGCCACTACCCTCACTTAACAGGCAGATGTGGGTTTAAATCCTGCCCGGATCACTATCTGGTCATGGGGCCCGAGATAAGTTACTTAACCTTCCAACTCCTTCCATCTTTTTCTGTTTTCTTTTTTCTTCTCCATTAGTTTATATTTTTCAACACTGTGAACTTTGTTTCTTAGCGTTTCTATAGGAAGAGCAAGTATCTCTTATAAACTCATAATTTGAGATGTATGTAAGTTTAAAATAAAAAACTCTCCCACTAAGCTATTTTATTAAATTGGGCTTCTAGATGATCAGTTCTAGGATGCTAGAAAGCAGTTGTAAGAGGTGGTGGTTGGTAAATTGATGTTGGTCTGAAGTGCTCAACTGACCTACTTTATTAAACACATTTTCACCTGCTTTTGTCATTCCAAAGGTGCTATTTTGCTTTGCAAGGTCAGTGTTGTAGTAGAAAACCTTTTCTATGCCCTGCCGTGTAATGTTTATGCTTTGTTTGCAAGGTTTCTAACATGATGTAGGAGAGAGAGATTCTAGACTACTAAAATGGTTATAATTTTACATCTTAAATGAAAACTCGATGCTATATTAAAAAAAAAAAACCTACAGAGTCCTCCATGCAAAGCTCACCTAATGTGTGTTGTTATATCATCATTGCAGCAAATTTTATTTTCATCACGTGGGGCTTGTATAAATCTTTTATTTTAACTACACTGTAGTTAAAACCATGACATGGAATGAGGTTGCCCATGGAGAGTGTTGTACTGGTATGTTGAATGTAAGTTATGGGAATGTAAGTTCTCCAAGTGATTCTTCGTTCAGATTTGTTAATACCGAGAGAGAGAGAGAGAGCAGCCCTGACACAGAAAAAGCTGAACTCAGTAAAAAAAATGATGGCTCTCATTATTATTATTTATTGAGCACCTGCTATGTATAAGGGGGTAGCAGCACAGCTGGGAACAAATATTCTAGAACCAAATACAATACAATAGTTTAGGTCTGAGAGCAGCACAGAAATGCTGTTATCTCAGAGACACGCATCCTAGGTTTTTCCTCGTCTTTGAAATGCTGACTTTCAAGACATACGGCTGCCCCCATGACCTAAGGTCGAGTCTGCAGTGCTGTGTCCTGTCATGATAGAAGTTCTTTAATTATCTATCCGTCCCCAGAAGCACTAAGGTATTTCATCCATTTTTTCTGCTCTTTCCTAATTCCTCATGAATGTTATTGAGCTAAGTGGCAGTTAGTTGCTCATTAATATTCTCCAGTTTAAGGTTTGCTTGTGCATCTCATCCCTAACTTTTTAATACTAGTTAAAATGCACCTTAACTTTTAAATTTCTAATTTATTGAGTTCAAATTCTGTCATCGCATGAGGCTGCCTCTGTGAGATCTTCCCTGACCTCCCACCTACCTCCAATGGAGCCAGCCGCTCTCTCCACTGTTCTCTGCCTCTATTATACTCCTATCACACGAATGGCATTTAATTATTTAGATGTTGAACTCAGAGAGCACTGGAGCTATATATTAATCATCTCTGTTGCTATCACATAGCACAGAGTCTGAATCATAAATATTAGTTGAATTGGACTGAACAAGCACAGAAAAGAACCCTGTCAGGAAACACAGATAGCCAATGTGTTTCTGGCCAGTCTTTACCTCGTCTCCAAGCCACCATATAGAGCACTGGGAAAGGAACCAGGTACATGAAAACCCATTTGGGAAATTCCAGTGAGTGTAGCCACAACTCCTAGAAGAGAGGAGGCCCTTTTCTTGCTTCTTTTGGTAAACACTTACCGGAAAACCTTAACCAGAAAGTTTCTAAAGGGCTCACAGCAAAGCAGCACATTTTCAGGACAGCCGTGTTAGTCGCCCAGTCGTGTCTGACTCTTTGCATCCCCGTGGACTGTAGGTTGCTCTAGGTTGCTCTGTCCACGGGATACTCTAGGCAGGAATATTGCGGTGGGTTGCCACTCCTTCTCCAGGGTCAGTAAACTCAGTGGTGTGTAAATACTTATTTTTTTAAGCCTATCAACACAGAAGCTGTTGAATCTGAATGTGTATGCTAAGGAGATGGCAGAATTTTCCTTTCTGACAACCTGCTATGAATTTTAACAATATTTGAAATATTTTATTACTAATTAGCCAATTTGGTATTTGGCTGCCGCCTTGGGGAATACACAGTGACCTGTTAACAATTTAATACTAGGCCAATTAGGTAAAACTTTCAGCTTCCTGGAAATGCCTGAGTACTGTAGGTGTATCATACTTGAGTTCAGTTCAGTTCAGTTGCTCAGTCATGTTTGACTCTGCAGCCCCATGGACTGCAGCACACTAGGCCTCCCTGTCCATCACCAACTCCTGGAGTTTACTCAAACTCATGTCCATTGAGTCGGTGACGCTATCCAAACATCTCATCCTCTGTCGCCCCCTTCTCTTCCCACCTTCAATATTTCCCAGCAACAGGGTCTTTTCCAATGAGTCAGCTCTTCTCATCAGGTGGCCAAAGGATTGGAGTTTCAGCTTCAGCATCAGTCCTTCCAATGAATATTCAGGACTGATCTCATTTAGGATGGACTGGTTGGATCTCCTTGCAGTCAAAGGGACTCTCAAGAGTTTTCTCCAACACCACACCTCAAAAGTATCAATTCTTGGGCGCTCAGCTTTCTTCACAGTCCAACTCTCACATCCGTACATGACCACTGGAAACACCATAGCCTTGACCAGACGGACCTTTGTTGGCAAAGTCAGGTCTCATACTTGGGTAACTGGATGTCAACCAGTGCCCTTCTCACTCCTGCCTAGAAGATGTAGATAAGCTTCCCCCAAACCACAATTCTGTGGCCCATTGAGCATTTCCAGCCCTCCCAGGTGACTGGGGGTGGTGATGCTGGTGGTGGGGGGGGAGGAGTGGAAGAAGTCAGCTACTTCCTCCTGGATTGCCTCTCTTTCTCTCTTTTTCTCCCCTGCCCTCACCTCCCCCCAACCCCCCACCACCGCCACCTTCCCTCTGCGGGGTTACCATGCTACCGCAAAAATCTGCAAGAAGCCCAGCGCTCCCTCCACGGCTTCTTAAAAACTTCACTTGAACTTGAGTTTGGTAACTTGATTAGAGTCAGGGAATAAGGTAGGGATCAAATACAGGGTTTGCTCACAAAAATGCAACAGTTAGCCTTGTTGCTTTCCCCCATGCAATTCATCACCCTCCATAATATCCTCCATCATAACCGAGTTTTTCCATTTCCCTCACACAGAAGAGTTCTATCTACATTCAAAGGGATATATCTACTCTAATGTGGCATATCCAAGTCTCTTTCCAGCAAAGATAAAGCTTTTCTTGAAATCAGTCCTAGAACTAGCAGCTACATTTTTTCCATATTGTTATTCCTATTATAGTAAACAACAACAACAAAATACTAGTTTGTATTGTTTTAGCTTGAAACTTATATTAAGTGATTTCTTGGATTTTATTGTGACCTTGCTGATTTGGGACCAGGCAGAGTTAGGCAGTGACCTGGACTGTAAAAATTCTGCCCCCAGCAATGCTTGTGTGTGTGTGTGTGTTAATTGCTCAGTATTGTCTGACTCTTCGCAACCACAGAGGAGCTCGCTGGCATGGGTAACCATTCCCTTCTCCAAGGAATCTTCTCCACATAGGGATTGAAACCTAGGCTGGCTAAGCAAGTCTGGAATCTGTAAGGAAGAAGTCAAAAGTAATTCATAAGCAAGAGCTGAAGCTTTTGTCCATAGACAAAATTTCTTCTGTTTTGGGGAGAAGCCTCAGTCCTGAGTTTTTAAAAACATTATTGTGGTCAATTACACGTAACGGTTCTACCCATATTATATAGTATGAAATCCTGGATATGTTTGGATTTTAAGTAAACTCTTTTGGTTAGGGATTTAATTGCATCTGCAAAATACCTTTAAGAGAACCGCCTTGCTTACTGTTTTGTGGAATAACTGGGGACTATAGCCCAGTCAAGCTGAATATCATAAACATTTATTGCAGAGGAGGAAACTGAATAAAATGTAAGTAAGGAAACATTTAAAAGTACTGATGGCAAAGGTACAAATTAAAGAGTATCATAAGAAACAATGCTTATTTTATTTATTACATTTTCAGCATTCTGCCTAAATTTATAATTATGGCCTGAGAAGAAAAAATAAAATTAGCTTCTTTTTCAAAAGGACTACTAAGAGATTTTATAATACAGAACTTGTTAAGTCAATAAATTTATTCATTCAACAAATATGTAATGTAAAGTTAGTCTATTGCAGACACTGTTCTAGATTCTGTGGATAGAGTGATGAATAAAACAAATGCTGACTGACCCTGCCTTCAAGAAATCTACAGTCTAGGAGAAAAAACATATTAAATATTGACACAAATAATTTTCACAAATGTGATAGTTTCTATATATCTGCATTAAATGGTTCCTGACCTTCTGTGGGATGTCAGTAAGTTTACTGAGGACAGATGTTTGAGTTGAGATCTAAAGAATGGGCAAAAGTTACTTGGATGAAGAAAAGGACCAAGAGGTTTCCAGGCAGAAGTAAAAACCTGCTTAAAGAAACTGACCAAAGTCAGGAAGGCTGGAGCACAAAAAGTAGGGGCAGGGCACATGGCAAAAGGTTATGCTGGAGAAGTGGACAGAACTAGCATCTCACAAACCACATTAAGAGCTCTGTTTGGCCTTTATCCTAAGAGCAATGGAAGGCATGAAATGATTTTAAGATTTCACACAAGGGAGTGATGCAATCAGTGTATACCTTCTAGCAGGGCTTTGCAAGATAGAGGTTTTATTTTAGCCCCTAAGGAAGAGATAGCAAAAATTTATTATCTATATCAGTAAATCCCTGCTCCTTATCCATGGCAGACATCACCAATTGATCATGACAGATTGTTTTTTTTCCCTTGACTGAACCCAGATTTAACAGTCTCAGATCATTCCAGACAGACAATAACAATCAATGTGATTCAGCACTTAAGACAAACCCCTATTTTACTAATATTTTTGGCTCTTCATAATAAAAAATACAAGATTGGTTGGGATGAGGTTGCCAGATAAAATATAGAACACCCCATTAAATTTGAATTTCAAATAAAAAATAATTTTAGTGTAATTATGTACTAAATATTGGATGGGACACTTCACTAAAAATTATTTGTTGTCTAGGTGAAATATGTGTAAAAAGTTTTGGTTTCTGACTTACCTTATTTTCTTCTCCATGTATTAGCTATAAGAAATAGTCAAAGAATGTCTAAAGTTATAATTCAGCTGTTTCCCTCTCTTGTTTTTCTAGACTAATGGCTTTCCATCATGTTCTATTGTACCCCACATGATAGTACAAGAAACCCACAGTTCACTTACTCCACACATTTCCACTTTCTAATGAGGAAAAAAAAAAGCATAAGAAAATGACAGTGCATAGGGTTAACCAAACAACCCGCAACAACCTACTTTGATAAAGGTAAAGCTAAATTAAACAGTAACTTTTAATTCAAAAGGAATAATCATAGTTATTCAAATCATAAACAACTTGAGAAAACTCTGGATGTAATGACAACAAATCACACTTTCTGAATTTTGTGGGGTTTCCAGCAATATGCAAGTAATCATAAGCAATGAGAGAGGAGTTTTCATCCTTGTCCCATGCTGTGTGGCAGTCAGATGTCTTAGAAAGAATATTGAATTATATTCCTCGAGCAACCTAGTTTTAGTTCATGCATGCCAATTTCAGTGGCTTTTAATTGATTTAGGAATTTACTGGAAAATAAGCCTTGGTTGTTTATATAAACTGAGGCCATGGAATTATGGGTACTTCACCCTAAAAGACTAAGCAGAGACTTGCACTTGGGCTGAGAATCATGAGATCAGCCCTATGTGGTCTACACTTTGAGAATCACTGGTCCAGGCAGAAGCACTGTCTTTTTGTGGCATTTGAACTTTAAAGTATCTAATGGTAGATATTACAGTGTCTCAAACTGTAAATTCAAGTACACTTTATGAAACAAAAACAATGACTTCAGGCTTCTAACTTTACCACCAGAAATTAGGGAAAATATGAGTTACAGCATACCAAACACTTGGACCTCTTGGGTACAAAATATATTATAAAGGTACATTATTTATTGTGTGTCTAATTACTTCTAACATCTCAGTGTCTCTTAGCTGGCTGGAATCAGCATGCTTATGAAAGAGTTTACATTATAAGCTTAACTACCATCTTTCTTCAAGGGATTTTTTCCTGGCTTGACCACGGTCGTATTATATTCAAGACTGATGCATTTCAAGATCCCTTGTGGGCTTGCCCAGATTCTTTTCAATAGAAAGGTCCTGTAATTAAGACTGGGAGGTGTGGTTTTGACTGAGTGCCCTGCAGATTGCTCATTAACATGCCATCTGAACAATTTAATAACCTTTTTAATTAATCCAAAATTGGCATGTCCCCCTTTAGGCTACAGTGCTGCTTTTGCAAGAGTTGGTCTCTTGGTAGTTCTCAATTTAGCTTATTATTTGAAACCTAAATCTGCCCAGGCTAATGAGCGTGACCGATTCCTCTCACCAAGACCACATAGGAGTCTCCCCATCTGCACTTCACGAAAGGATGAGAGGACCAGATGTCTTAGGGTGATATTCTGGTTCTTGGCTTTTTAAAGAAACTCCCATCAGACTAGAGATGAAAAAAAAATAATTTATAGAGTAGTTGAAAATCAGTTTTTACTTTCACTTTCTGTTTCTTTTATTATTTTTTTTTCACTTTCAGATTTGACATTTTAGAACTTTCATTTGCAATGAGCCCCTTATCCTTTGGTGCTAGATATAATTTTAAATAATTTAATAGTTTTCAGTAATTTGATATTCTGAAGAAAATGGCTATTTAAATGGTTCTAAAATATAATTTTGGCAAGGTGGGGCTTGTCCTTAATTTTTTTTAATTGGAAAAATAAGACTAGGGGGCACTTTTATTTTAATTTTTAAAATTTTTATACAATTTTTAATTATTGCAATATATTTACAGTTATTATGTTATAAAATATTGGCTATACTTCCCATGTTGTAAAGTATAGCCTTATAGCCCATTTTATATCCAAGAGTTTTTATTTTCCAGTCCCCCGTGGTTATATTGTTCCTCCCCACTCCTGTCACTGGTAACCACTAGTTCATTCTCTGTATCCGTGAGTCTGCTTCTTTTTGGTTATATTCCTTGTTTTGTTATATTTCTTTAGATTCCACATGTTAGTCATATTATATAGTATTTGTCTTTCTCTATCTGACTTATTTCACTTAGCATAATGCCCTCCCATTTCATCCATGTTGCTGTAAATGGCATAATTTTGTTTGCTTTATGCCAAGAGATGGTTGCATGGCATCACCGACTCAATGGACATGGGTTTGGGTGGACTCCAGGAGTTGGTGATGGACAGGGAGGCCCGGCATGCTGCACTTAATGGGGTCGCAAGGAGTTGGACACGACTGAGCAACTGAACTGAACTGCAGTAGCATTCCAATGTGTGAATGTGTGTGTGTGTATGTCACATCTTCTTTATCTGCTCATCTGTTGATAGAGCCCCAGGTTGTCTCCATATCTAGAATATTGTAAATAATGCTGCTTTAAACTTGGCAGTACATGTATCTTTTCAAATTAGTGCTTTTGTTTTTTCCAATATATACCCAGGAGTGGAAATGCTGGGTCATATGATAGTTCTATTTTTAGTTTTTTGGGAAACCTTCATGCTGTTTTCCATAGTGGATACACCAATTTACATTTCTACCAACAGGGGGACACTGACTCTTTAAAGCCTAAAAACAATGGGTGTGTACCTCACCTGGCCTTAGTCTCCAGTATTTGAATTACTTTCTCCCAACCAAACAGAAGATTACTCTTCTCTCAGGTTACGTACTCAGTTGTTTCTGGAGGCCTGCAGAAGAGTGCCTCACACAGGCCAGCTCTCTCTTGCCTGTCAGTTGTATCCACCATAGTCTATCTACTTTCTTTTCCATTTTCAGACCATTTCTTCCTGGGACAAGAGCTCCCAGTACCATTGCTGAGAATCCCAATTGTTCATTCTTAGAATTAGTTAAGTACTTTACATATGGGAAGTGTTAAGCTAGAAATTCATAAAGATCTAGTATCTTTGCTTAAGCTGTGGTCTCCACACACTCAACCCTGTGACCTGGCAGCGGGAGTTCTACTTCCCGGTTCCACATCCTTTAGCTTGAAGAGAAAAGATCTTGCATCTGAAAGTGCCAAGTCCCATCAGAGTTTAGCCCTGGCCCAGTTCATGCACTGCCATCTTCCTTGTAACAGGATAAAACATCAAGAAATCCTCCCCCATGATCCACATTAGCATCCTCCCCCAGGGTGGTGCATTTGCTACAGTTGATGGACAGACATGGGAGGCTGTGCATGTCTGAGAGAGGGATGAGGGTAGATGGAATAGCTGTCTCTCAGTCTTGCTCCCAGCAGCTCCCACAGACCTTGAAGAACAGGTCAAGGGATACCCCAGTGCATGTCTCCAGCCTCTGGCTTTAGTCTCAGTCCTAAGTGCCCACTCCTGAGTACAAATCATATACCTTCCTCAGAAGGAGGTGCAAGAAGACAAAGCCTGGCTGGTGGTAGGATGGGGGGGTGGGGCTCCCCTCTGCTTGTAAAAGGGAAGGAGTTTGATGCCACCAGAACTGCACTGAAGCCTATATGAAGCCCTTTAGATTCCGTAAGATTGTTTTTTTGCTGCTCGAGAACCCTAGAGAAAAATGGCCACTCTAAAAAGCTGTCCGGGGACCTCACAGCCCTGCAGACAGCCTGCGTCTCACTTCCAGCTCCAAGCTGACAGCCGCATTTCTTTCAGCCACACTCCATGTGCCCCTGCCCCTGCTGTGTGTGCTCACGGAGGTGGGAGAAGTGCTCAGTCCCACCACAGGGCTTCTCATGTACCTGCTGTGGCACGTGTTTCCCTTCCGGTGAATTCCTCCATCCTCTCTGTGAATGGACCGTGAGCAATGCTACTGACAGTCAAAAGTGCTGGAGGGTGCTTTATATAAAAATATAAACAGAAGGAATCCTTTTGGCATATCTTTTCAATTGGAAGAACACGTAGGCTTTCAAGTGAGTGTATTTCCTGCATTTACCAAAATATAGCACCTTTAAAAAGCTAGAGAGCCAAGAGTTGTGGAAAAGCATAGGGGTATTGAATCTCGGGTGATCTCAGATGAGATATTGAGCCTCTCTGATGCACAACAGCCCCATCTGTAACATAACAATATTGGGAGGACTTCCCTTGGGGTGCAGTGACTAAGACTTCACACTCCCAGTGAAGGGGCCCCAGGATAGATCCTACACGCTGTGATTAAGGCAACGTGCTCTAAAGACTCAGTGCAGCTAAATAAATATAGATGTTGAAGAACTAATTGCAATAAAGAACACCAATCTGTTAGATATATAGTTCTCATCTGTCTTCCTCCTTGCCCCTTTAAAGGCTTGAAGAAGAGAGGAAGACAACCTACCACTGAGGGTTTATCACTGATCTCTGTAGGGAAACCAAAGTTTTTCCTTATCTCTCTTAGGGTTCTTGTTGTTGTTGTTCCATCACGTCTGACTCTTTGCATCTCCATGGACTGTGGCACGCCAGGATTTCCTATCCTTCACTATCTCTTGGAGTTTACTCAAACTCGTTCATTGAGTCAGTGATGCCATTTAACCAACTCATTGCCCCCTTCTCCTCCTGCCCCCAATCTTTCCCCGCATCAGGGTCTTTTCCCATGAGTCAGCCCTTCTCATCAGGCACTCAGAGCTTCAGCTTCAGCATCAGTCCTTGCAATGAATACTCAGGGTTGATCTCCTTTAGGATTGACTGGTTTGATCTCCTTGCTGTCCAAGGGACTCTCAAGAGTCTTCTCCAACACCATAGTTTGAAAGGGTCTGAATATGAAACTGGGGAAGAAAGATTAACAGGAGAAAAGCATACAGATTTGTTTGTTTTACATGACTCAGGAGCCTTCATAAGGAAATGAGGACACAAAGAAACAGTCAGAGCTGAGTATTCTTAGTGCTGGAGGAATATGGCAGCATGAGGAGTGTAGGCTTAGGGTAGTGAACGGGTAGACCCAGACAGGCATGTTAATTCAGGATTTTCTTGCCCTACCTCTGTCATTGGAGGATGTTCCTTCCTTTGGGATAGAGGAGGACCCCTCTTATAGGAAGGTTTTCCGACCTGTTTTGGGCAAGGGAGATGTTCAGAGCGCCCTTCAGCTTAGAGTATTCAATCTTCCCAGGGGTCATGTTGTGGGGGGTGTCTCCTGAACCCCATCTTTTCCGGTGACTCGTGCACAGGAATTCATGTACAAAAGCGTTTATAAATTGTGTGCAGTGAACAGATCACAGTACCCTCTGTCCTTCAATCCTTCCTTATGCCCCCCTCTCCGGATCTTACCTGTTACCGTCTGTTTCGTGGTGGATGTGAATGGATGGGAGGGTCACATCAGCTAAACGTCAGGCTGCCTTCTGAGCCTCTGTTGCTGTGGGCAGAAGCCCGGCTCTGCAGGCCCCACTCTGCCAAGTGGTTTTCTGTCATTTTTAAAAGGAGAACAGCAAAGATGCAAATTGCGGAGCCTGCCCAGGGAGCAGGGCACACAAAGAGGCAATTCAGGCGACAAGTGTGCAGGGAGCAGGGGTTGGGGGATAAAGGCAGGCGTCTTCTTCAGGTTCTTTCTTTGCCTTTTGTGAGCAGATTTATCAGGCTTGTTAAGGAATAAAGGTAACACTGGGAGGCTTGGTGGCCTCTGGGCCTGAGAGGCCCTTCACAGTTCTAAACTCAGACATCTTGGAGCTCCCCACCTCCTGGGATCCCCTGAGAAAGAACCCTGGGAACAGGCTCCTTAGAAATGCAGAGAGGAATCACATTTTTGTTCAAGGTGACAGAAATATGACAGTACATGGCACAGGCAGGGAAAGTCTTAACCTCATAGTATCTGTCCCATCACTTCATGGCAAATTGATGGGAAAAAAATTGAAACAGTGACAGACTATTTTCTTGGACTATGACTGCAGCCATGAAATTAAAAATGCTTGCTTCTTGAAAGAAAATCTATGACAAACTTAGACATCATATTCAAAAGCAGAAATATCACTTTGCTGGCAAAGGTTCGTATAGTCAAAGCTATGGTTTACCAGTAGTCATGTACAGATGTGATAG
The DNA here is from genome assembly GCF_019320065.1 of Cervus canadensis. Lineage (NCBI taxonomy): Eukaryota > Metazoa > Chordata > Mammalia > Artiodactyla > Cervidae > Cervus > Cervus canadensis. The sequence goes on from NC_057406.1 coordinate 45,609,621, forward strand.
TTGGACCATAAAGAAAGCTGAGCACGGAAGAATTGATGCTTTTGAACTGTGGTTTTGGAGAGGACTCTTGAGAGTCTCTTGGACAGAAAGGAGATCAAACCAGTCAATCCTAAAGGAAATCAGTCCTATATATTCATTGAAAGGACTGATTCTGAAGCTGAAGCTCCAATACTTTGGCCACGTGATGCAAAGAACTGACTCATTTGGAAAGACCCTCATGCTGGGAAAGATTGAAGGCAGGAGGAGAAGGGGGTGACAGAGGATGAGATGGTTGGATGGCACCTTTGACTCAATGGACGTGGGTTTGAACAAACTCTGGGAGACAGTGAAGGACAGGGAAGCCAGACATGCTGCAGTCCAAGGGGTTGCGAAGAGTCGGACACGACTGAGCGACTGAACAACATAATGTCTGACTCAGTCCCCACTTCAGTCCCACCTGCACCCCAGCCCTTCCACAGCCCCTCCCGCTGCACCACAGACCCCAGCCTTCTCAGGGCCCGGTCAGGCCCCCCTCGAACCCGTGCTGTGAGCTGTGAGGGTGCCCCCGCCTCGCCTGCTCGGAGCGTGAACGCAGCCACTGCCCGGAGCTTCTCTGTCTTCCCTGGGCCTCAGGGGTGGCCCTCCCGTGGCTGGGTGCTGGGCCCGGCCCAGCCCTAGCTGGCGCTGTGACTCTGGGCGAGTCCCTCTCCCCGTCTGGGCCTCAGTTACCTCTTCTGTAAAATGAGGGGGTGGGGTTGGGGGCTTCCGAGTCCCATCCTGCTCTGACGGGGGCGCCTCAGTGGCTCTAATTGCCTCATTAGAACACCGGGGAATGCCTTTCTAGTAATTGTCTCCCTGGCTCCTGTCTAACCCACTCCCTCTTGGGCTCTGCTCCGAGGAAACACAAGCAGCTGCTCTCCCCTCCAGGGCTCCCTCGAATCTGCACGCCCTTCTTGACGGCAGATGTGCACCAGCATCCTCTGCCTGTCTTGCTCACTCTGGCCGAGGCCTCCGTCTGAGGGACAGGGGGTGGTACCCCTTTTGAGCCCTGCTGTTTCTCTCGTCTCCTTCTCCGGCTGGCGTTGCTGGCCTCCATCCCGGTGAGATTAAAGTTTCCTTTATTGCTTTCCACCGTGCACATGTATTTAATGTTGAGTGCTTCACAGACTACTGTGTGTGGCATTATGGCTGAGATGAAAGCTGAAATCGCTCAGATACAAATCGCAGTGAATGGAGGAAGATTATATAATCCCACATAACTGTCCCCAAAGAAAGACACATTCAGAGAGTCAACAGCTGCCCTTAAGAAATGATCCCTTTGCCAAAAGCCAGGACATTTCATTTTGTGGTTTAAGAACTAGGCACAGAGTTGATAGCGTGGCTTTAATATTTGCCAGATGAGCTGGTCTCTCACAAAACTCTTAATATGTGTAGGGGTGTGTGTGTTTCTGGGGCTTCCCTGGTGGCTCAGATGATAACGAGTCTGCCTGCAATGCAGGAGACCTGGGTTCGATCCCTGAGTTGGGAAGATCCCCTGCAGGAGAGCATGGCAACCCACTCCAGTATTCTTTTCTTTTTTTTTAATTTATTTATTTTTTTAATTAGTTGGAGGCTAATTACTTCACAACATTTCAGTGGGTTTTGTCATACATTGATATGAATCAGCCATAGATTTACACGTATTCCCCATCCCGATCCCCCCTCCCACCTCCCTCTCCACCCGATTCCTCTGGGTCTTCCCAGTGCACCAGGCCGGAGCACTTGTCTCATGCATCCCACCTGGGCTGGTGATCTGTTTCACCATAGATAATATACATGCTGTTCTTTCAAAACATCCCACCCTCACCTTCTCCCACAGAGTTCAAAAGTCTGTTCTGTATTTCTGTGTCTCTTTTTCTGTTTTGCATATAGGGTTATCATTACCATCTTTCTAAATTCCATATATATGTGTTAGTATGCTGTAATGTTCTTTATCTTTCTGGCATACTTCACTCTGTATAAGGGGCTCCAGTTTCATCCATCTCATTAGGACTGGTTCAAATGAATTCTTTTTGACGGCTGAGTAAAATTCCATGGTGTATATGTACCACAGCTTCCTTATCCATTCATCTGCTGATGGGCATCTAGGTTGCTTCCATGTCCTGGCTATTATAAACAGTGCTGCGATGAACATTGGGGTGCACGTGTCTCTTTCAGATCTGGTTTCCTCAGTGTGTATGCCCAGAAGTGGGATTGCTGGGTCATATGGCAGTTCTATTTCCAGTTTTTTAAGAAATCTCCACACTGTTTTCCATAGTGGCTGTACTAGTTTGCATTCCCACCAACAGTGTAAGAGGGTTCCCTTTTCTCCACACCCTCTCCAGCATTTATTGCTTGTAGACTTTTGGATAGCAGCCATCCTGACTGGCATGTAATGGTACCTCATTGTGGTTTTGATTTGCATTTCTCAGAGGAGAACACAGGCAAAACACTCTCCGACATAAATCACAGCAAGATCCTCTATGACCCACCTCCTAGAATATTGGAAATAAAAGCAAAACTAAACAAATGGGACCCAATGAAACTTAAAAGCTTTTGCACTACAAAGGAAACTATAAGTAAGGTGAAAAGACAGCCCTCAGATTGGGAGAAAATAATAGCAAATAAGAAACAGACAAATGATTAATCTCAAAAATATACAAGCAACTCCTGCAGCTCAATTCCAGAAAAATAAATGACCCAATCAAAAAATGGGCCAAAGAACTAAACAGACATTTCTCCAAAGAAGACATACAGATGGCTAACAAACACATGAAAAGATGCTTAACATCACTCATTATTAGAGAAATGCAAATCAAAACCACTCCAGTATTCTTGACTGGAGAATCCCCGTGGACAGAGGAGCCTGGCAGCCTACAGTCCATGGGGTCACAAAGAGTCAGACATGACTGAGCGACTAAGCATGTGCGTGTTTCTGAGAAGTCAGGGATCAGATTCTATGTGGTTTTCTGGGCACATGCAGGCATGGCTGAACAAGAGATCAGAGATGTGGGAGGGGCTTGGTGGGAAACTTGTTTGCTTGTAGATACAAGGAAATGACAAATCTAGAAGAATCCAGAACATCAGGGGTCCAAAAACAGAGAACCCAGGAAAGCAGTGGAGGAAGGACAGACAAGCAAATTTGGGGAGATTATGGCAGGTGGGGTCCAACATCCAGCAAGGTGGAGGCTGAAGTTCCAGCAGGTGGGAGACTCTACAGTGGTTTCTGAGTCTAGAGAAGAGCAGCTGCTCTCTGCCCAAAAGTCCCTGCAGAGGGTGGGTGCTCGTGGATGGCAAATCCGTGTTCTAAACCAGAGCCTTGCTCCTCCCTGGTGTATTTGGCAGCGTTCCTTCAGTTGTGTGGTATGAGGTTGAAGAGTGTGGATTCTGGTGTTCGAAAGAATGGGTTCAAATCTCAGATCTGCCAGGTACTTGCTGTTACCCTGTGCCTCAATTTTTTCTCATCTGCAAGTTGGGAATAATAATAGTAATGACTTCCTTGGGTGTTTGGGAGGATTGAGAGTGTCTAATGCATTGGAGGGCTCAATAAATGTCAAATGCCATGAGTTCTTTTGGCATTTATCTATTGAGCTCTCTAACAAGAACCAGAGGACAGAAGGGTCCTTGACACATTTTAGCATGCATCCAGATCAACTGGAAGACTTGCTAAAACTCAGACTGGGAGAGCCTATCCCCAAAGTTTCTAATTCACTTGTAGTGGACTGTGGTCCATGGAACCATGCTTTGAGAATCTCCATGGTCCATGCTTTGAGAATCACCACTGTGTATCTTATACACACGATATGTGTGTAAATGAGACGATTATTTATTTAGCAAACACCTAGTTAGCACTTACCATTTGCCAGCCTCTGTGTATAAATACAACACATAATATTAACACTACTGACTCATTTATTCACTACACAGACCCCTGTGAGGCTGGTTCTATTATACCCACTTTATAGGAGAGAAAATTGAGGCACCTGCCCAGTTTTAAGTAACTTGCCCAGGCACTCTCAGCTGGTAAGTGGCCATGTTATAAAGCTGAATACATGCCTCCAGAGGTGCTTCCACGGGATGCATGGAGATTTTAGGGTCTCAGGTGGTCTCCAGAGTCCCACCCTGCACACGCGCACAGGGCCATGTAGGAAATTGTGTTAAGGTGGTGCACACGCAGGACAGGGACAGGGGCTCTGGAACCGAGCGAGGGGAGCAACCCAGTGCAGCCACGTTTGAGCTCTGTGGCCTTAAGCGGGAGAGTTCATCTCTCTGTGCCATGTTTGTCTAAAAGAAGGAGGAGAAAAGGATGAGGATCATAACACCTGACTTCCCTTGCAGCAGGAGCTTTGTCTGGAACAAAACAAGAAAGCTCATATGAAGTCCTCGAAAGGAGCAGATGTCCTGGTAGGACAATTTCTCTCATATTTTCTTCATCTTGTTGTACCCTCAGTGATGGCTTTTGTTTGATGGTAAGAGGATAAGAATTCTTTTCCTTCCCCCAGATTACATTTTCCACAACCCAATTTCAGTTTCTTTTTATCAATCTACAGCATCTTAGGATAACAGAACCAGAAAAGACCTTAGATCATTTATTCCTGCCTCTGTGTTGTCGTTCAGTCACCCAGTCATGTCTGACTCTTTGTGACCCCGTGGACTGCAGCATGCCAGGCCTCCCTGTCCCTAATCATCTCCCGGAGTTTGCCCAAGTTCATGTCCACTGCATCAGTGATGCCATCCAGCCATCTCATCCTCTCATGCCCTCTTCTCCTTCTGCCCTCAATCTTTCCCATCACCAGGGACTTTCCCTGCCTATGTATCTAGGATTAAAAAATATAGAGTTCTTTGGCATCTTGTGGCAGATTTGATTATTCTTAAAAAATATTCACTTCTAATTTCCATGCAAAGAATATACTTTTCTCCTCTGATATTGGCCTAGGCTTTGCTTTGCTCAACTGGATATTAAATAGACATAATATACTAAAGAATCTGCCTGCTAAGGCAGTAGACGCAAGAGACGCAGGTTCAATCCCTGGGTTGGAAAGAACTCCTGGAGTAGAAAATGGCAACCCACTCCAGTATTCTTGCCTGGAGAACTCCATGGACAGAGTGGCCTAGTGGACTACAGTCCATGAGATTGCAAAGAACTGGACACAGCTGAGCTCACATGCACGCGTAGATACAGTAGAGCCTTGAAAGGAGCTTGGGAAGTTAGAGCAGGCTCCTTTGTACCTGCTATTACTGTGAGGAAACATGCCTGATCCAGCACGCAGCTTCCTGGAAGAGGAGAAGATACTCTCCTCTTCTAGAAGATACTACTCCTCAAAGGAGTAGCACTGATCAGAGGCAGGCTGCCCCTGTGGGCCCAGCTCCCCACCCCGGAAATGTGGCCGGGCCAACCAGAACCAGCCAAGCCCTCCAGCTGAGCCCAGGCAAGATAGCTGATGTCCAACCAGCCCACAGACTAGTGACTTAAATATTTGTTGACATGTGCCAATGAGATGATGTTATGTTTCTTTGTGAAGGGCCTGATTTTGTCTCCATCTTGATATTCTCAATGGGGCCCAGGAATCCAGGCTTCTAAAAGCCCACCCATGTGATTCTTTTATTCAGCTCAATTTGGAAATCACTGACCTCTGGTCTTAGAGGGAAATGTTAAGACCCAGAACGGTAGAGTAATTTGCACAAAGTCTCAATACCTGCCTGAGTTAGTAGTAGAATTCTTGGTATTTTATATTCACACTCTTTCTCCTATATCACACTGTACCCTTAAAAAATTTAACATGGAAAAAGAAATTCTTCATGTCCCCATAACTTAGATGCTTTGGGCTGGAATATTTCCACCCCACGCTGACATCAACCCTTTGAAAGCCACTGATGAAAGGAGACACACAATGGAAAGACTATATTGACTTTGGTTGTAATTCTATTTACTATGCCAAATGACTCAACTTGGGGTAAAAACGCGGTCACTAGATCATGTGCTTTAGAGGGAATTTAAAGTACAGTATTCTTTTTTAACTTGGGAAAGTTTATGCGATTTCTAGGCAATTATTTCCTGTAGGAATAAAAATATGTGTTCCTCTTTCATCCTGTTCCTCTTGCTGCAGTTTCTCCTCATTAGTGGTTTCCTTCCTCTTGAGCTGTGGTAATGCCCTCCAAGTACTGAATCTATTACAGCCAAAGCTGGTCTTTGCAGACCTGACAGAAATACAGACGGGAGAACTGAAACGTCTGCCTCAATTCAGGCTAATATTTATTGAGCACCTGCTACGTCCCCAGCTTATACAAACTGCTGTCATGCACACTATTCTTATTAAGTGTTAGGAGTTTGCAAGGAATGGTGTAGACTCCATAGAAGGGAAAGAAGAGAAAAGAGACCCCACTGCTTAAGGCCGTTTTTTCAGACGCCTTTGGTGACATTTCTTTGTTTGCCAACACTCTCCCGTTTAATCTCCCCCATCTGTTAAGTGGTGAAGAATCATCTCTTTTCCATATCAGCCCTCTAGCCCAAACAGCACCTTTTCCCACTCCATTTAGTATGCCAGGGACAGCTTAAGTAAATATAGCCAGACAAGGTGTTAACTATTTCTTGGCTGAGCCAGGCAGAAGCAGGAGCTCCTTCTTGGCCTAAGACTCATTGCTTCCCACGTGGGTCGTTGCGAAGTCCTCCCAAGTCTCCTCCCTGCCGGTTTCTCCCTCGTAACCTCTCCCACCCAGTTCAGCCTTTAAGACGTCCTGCCCAGGACCACACTCCTGAGAGGAGCCATTCATGTAAGATGACCTCCCTGCTGAGACGTGTCTCTGTCCTTCCTTAATTATACCGCTCGACTCCATCACATCGGTCCGTTCTGCTCTCGATGGTGCCATCACTCAGGACTTACGCCCCTGCTTTTTCTCTTCCTGGCTTGGACTGCATGCCCATGTGCCTGTGTGCACACAGAGACACGCAGCATGATGAACTCTGCTTCCCAGCCTTTCTACAGACCTTCTTCCCAGTCTGAGAGTCTCTGCACATTTGCTCTCCGTCTCCCGTGGGGGCCATGCGGCGTAAACGGGTGTGACGCATGGGTGTGAGATGACAGGGAATGTTTGTGGCGTGGCGGTCGCGAGCGGGCACACGAGCAGTGCAGGGCCGGGCTCTGCGAGGCCGCAGTGAGCGGGCGCCACGCCACAGCCTAGCCCATTGCTGCTGTCTGTGCTCTCTATATTTTTAGAAGCTAGAAATCCAAATTTTATATGAATTCTCTAGATTTTTAAAGCTGTGCAAGTATACTAAAATAAAGACAAAAAAAGTTTGAATGCCAAATAAGCAAACCTGCTCTGCACTTTTTGCTTATTCAAATCTTGCCAAATCTTAAAGTCCAGCTTATGTCTCACCTTACCACCACCCCACCCCTACAAAGCCTGATATTTTGGAAATTTTTTTTTTCACTTATTTTTATTGGAGTATAATTGCTTTATAATGTCGCATTAGTTTCTGCTGGACCACAACATGAATCAGCTGTAAGTACACATATATACCCTCCCCCTTGGGCCTCCTTCCCAGCCCTCCAGGTCATCACAGAGCACCAAACTGCGTCTCTGTGCTTCAGCAGGTCCCCGCTAGCCGTGTTTTACACACGGCAGTGTACACACGTCGGTTCTATTCTCCCAATTAGCCCTGCCCTCCCTTTCCCGCACTGTGTCCACGTGTCCGTTCTCTTTGATGACTGACCACTGCGTTCTTTTCTCTCTGATTCCTCCTGTACAAAGAGGACTGCGTAGTTATGTGCACAAGGTCAGAAGCAGAGTGTCTAGAAGCAAAACCACCTGCCATCTCTGCAACCTTGGGCAAGGTAATTAACCTCTTGAAGTTCTATTTCCTCATCTCCAAAAGGGAGGGGCTAGCCATGATCTGTATGTCACAGGCATGTGATGATGAAACGAGCATAGGGCTATGTATGCAACACAATGTCTGACGTTAGTAAGTTCTCAGTGAGTATCAGCTATTTTTACTTACTGTTCCACAACCACAAGCATCATCACATGATGGTTAAAATGAGAGGATTCTGGAGCTTGTTTTCTAGGGTTAAAATATCAATTTCATCACATTTTAGCTCTGTGGTTTCAGGTGGTTAGTTAACCTCTTTGAACCTTAGTTTTCTCATCTGTAAAATGGGGATAAGACCTATTGAGTTATTGTGAATCAGATTTCTGCAGCATCAATTGTAATATTGTTCTTGCTGACTTTACACCAGTTATCCATGTATAGGCCCTTGGCTCTGCATTCCGCCTTGAGTGGCTGTTTGGTATAGTGGACCGGGCCCTAAGCATGTCCCGTTTACAGTGAACATGCGGTTAACTGTGGTGCTAAAGGCTTCTCTGTTGGGGGAGGTGGGGGGGTCACATGACTGGGGTTGCTCTGCCCCAGCCTCGCACCCGGAGTGTGTCATCTGGCCAGCTCACAGCCTGGCCTGGGCCTGGCGACCCCCTGGCCCTCTTGATGCAGACCCTGCCCCCTCCAGGTCTCCCACCTCCAGCAGTGCCCACCTCCCTCTGTGCTCCGGCCCCCAGCTTTGACACGGCCGCACAAGGAGCCTGGTGCCTGCCTGCTCTGCAGGGGGGCCAGCTCTGGCTCTGGCAACCTGGCACACGCTGCAGCCCTCCGTCTCCTCCAGGGAGGTCTGACCCCCAGCTGCGGGTCCCCGCCCTCAGCCCTGGGGCAGCCTTTAGAATGCTCTCCACATCTTTGTATTTTTTCCTCTGCCATAAATTTGTAATCCTTCATATTGAACTTCCCCTGTTTAAATTACTGTGAGTTTTCTGTCCCCTGATTAAACCCAGGCCAATACCTACGTTAAGTGTAAGTCTGCTTCTTGATAACCCAGACATCCTGGTTCTAGTCTCTCTGCTTACACTGTATCTGCTTTCTTTCCTACCAACATGCTGATTATCACATGAGAGATACTTCCTGAGAGCACATACAACCTGGATGCAGGTGTGTCTGCAAAGCCCTTAAACCCAAAGCGATTAATATGGGCTGAGGACGAGACTGTTGCTTTTCACTGTTGCATGTGGTGAAGATCATTTTTGAAAATTTAATTTACAGATCTTTCATAAACCAAAACATTTGTCAAGTGTAATCAGAATGAAGTATTAGAAACAAAAAAAAACTTAAAAAGACATACAAAATAGAGTTTTTCAGTGTTAGAGTCAAGAGACACACTTATTCTATGGAACTGTTGTACAAATGTGTAAATACCCCAACTTCTGTACTTGGGTTGTCACAGGTGGTGACACAGTGTGTGGAGGCTGCCTTGAACTGCCCTGATGGAGCTCTTCACCAATGTCAGGAGTTACTGTGCGCTACACCCTACTTCTCTAAGCCAATCCTTTCATTGCATCACACTTGCATTTTGGGTGTATTTTCCTACTTTAGGGAGATAGTGGCAGGCTTCTTACTTATCCTCTCGTTCTGTCCAGGTGCCTTCTCCAGCACATGCTTCTACTTAGCATCACTTTTGTGAGACATCCTAGCCCAGTGTAGTAACATTGATCTCTTTTTCATAGCCACAGTCCCACTTCCATTTGTCAGGAGGTAGTGGCTCTGGCAATAAAATGTCCCCACATTTTCCTGGGCTCTAGGCCACTGAATTCATAAACAGACATACCAGCGCTCCCCTCTGCCCCTGTGGTTGCAGCTGATAAGAGCCAGAAGCTGAGAGTTATTTGCATATGTGACTTGTCTTGATAGCATGGGTCATACCTACTGTTAGAGCCAAAAGCCATGTGTCAGTCCCTGAACTGAGCCAATCAGACAGGAAAATGCAGATGAACTGGCTGTGATATCCAGCAGAAGCACCGTAATTGTAGCTTTAAATGTGGGAAATAGAGGCTAGCTAGAGTCCCATGTGGGCACAGTATCCTCCTGTCTCTTAATTATTATCATTACCCTAGTCTATCTAAAACTGTGTTTGTAAAACTCTTAGTAATCTACAGCAATTCCGCTGAGTTTATTTCCTCATCTTTCCTCTGGGCCTATGACCTGCCTTTCCAGCTCAGTCTGTCAGCCAGAGATTTATTCCGTATTCAGCAGCACTTCCATCCCATTGCTGGTGCTCACTAGATTGTAATGGGAATGCCATGCCACCCAGCTGCGCGTTGACATTGTATGGCAGTGGTTCTGCCCCAATTTTACAGACAATGCCAACGAGCTTCAGTGAAACACTCAAAGTCACAGAGCAAATCCAACGTAGAATCAGGGCTGGAACCAGCTCTTGTGAATTCTGAGCCCAAACCTCTTTTCGTTGTATCAGACTGCCTCCCAGACCCACAAGAGATACTCTTATCAACATTGTTCGGTGGGTGTTCAGTTCACTGCAGTCACTACCATCAAATGGAATCTTCAAATGCCAGAAGTGTGCTGACAGACACGCCTCACCTTTATGAACCCTAGTATTATAAGCATTGGCCACGCAGATCCAATCAGAAAATCTATAGCCACAGTTAATGCAGATTGTTAAAACGAGGTCTGCTTGCAAGTTATTCTTGGGTGACAATGATCAGTGGTGGCATTCATTAATACAGAGTGAAGTAAGTTAGAAAAAGAAAGACAAATACTGTATATTAACGTATATGTATGGAATTTAGAAAGACAATTCTCCATGCAGGGTAGCAAAGGAGACACGGATGGAAAGAACAGACTTTTAGACTCAGTGGGAGAAGGCTAGGATGGGATGATTTGAGAGAATAGCATTGAAACATGTACATTGCTGCATGTAAAACAGATGACCAGTGCAAGTTCAATGCATGAAGTGGGGCATCCAAAGACAATGCTCTTGGACAACCCAGAGGGATGGGGTGGGGAGGGAGGTGGGGGGGTATTTAGGACTGGGGGGACACATGTATACCTATGGCCAATTCATGTTGATATATGGCAAAAAGAAATCACAGTATTGTAATTACCCTCCAGTTAAAATAAATAAGTTAATTAAAGAAAGATAACAGTGACAAAACCAACAAAATCCACAAGCCACCTGAAACTAAATCTGAATGACTGGAGGATGGTCCACAGTTCCATAGAGAACCTGGAAACATGTCCCAAATAATCCAAATTATCCAATTCAAAATAATGATAATATTGAACATACTTTTTCCCAAACATTACTTTTTTTCCCTCCTTCCCAGGGTATTCTGATAGCTTTTCCTCCCAACCCCTGGGGTCAAGGCCAGTGGAAAGAGAAGTATGGAAAACTAGATTAAGGATAATTGAATGCAAGTTACTAGCTTAGAAAGGTATTTAACATTGTATAACAATTCAGAGAAATACAATGATGGATGTTTTACATACTTATCTAATTCGTACATCAGTCTTGTAGGGTAAATAGTATGGGTGAGAAAACCTAGTCTTGGAGAAGGTAATTTGCCCATGATCTAGAGGATAAGTAACTGGATTTGAAATTGGGTCTTTCTGGTTCTAAACATTACCCTTCTGCTCCACTCTGCACCTTTCCTTTAAGAAATGATAAGGTACATTGATTAATGGCAGTGGTTTATTTATCTGCCTTTAACACCAGCTATTGGTGCATGGTTGAAGTGGAGCCAATAGTCAATGTGAACTATTCAAAATATAGACAAACTCTGGATACAGAAAGCAGAACAACTTAAAAAAAAACTAAAATCCAGAATTCTGACTCTGTCTTATAGATTGTGTTTTAGGTTGCCAACTGCTAATCATGAAATCAAAGGGAAATGATGAGAAAGGAATCATAATTTCTCTAGCGTTCAGAGCTATTTGTTCTTTCTTACTTTAAAGCTTGACGATTAAGGGGCGTGAAAGGAATCTGGACTGGGGAAAACCTGGTGTTATAGTTGTGATTCAGAAGCTTTTTTTGTTCTACCAGCATCCCCTTCTGTCTTCTCAGTTCCATGTGTATCCTTCACTCTCAAAGCTTTTCAGTTTTTTCTTTTCTTTTTTTTAGACTAATTAAAACAGATTTAGGAATTCACCTCATCCGTGGAGTTGGTGGATATCTGTGACGATATTTATGGCTAGTTTGGGGTAAAATAGGAGCAGTAATAATTATAAAGATACGCTGAATACGTTTGACACACTTTTTAACTTCCGTTGTTGCGGTTCAGTTGCTAAGTGGTGTCTGACTCTTTGCAACCCCACTGACAGTAGCATGCCAGGCGTCTCTGTTCTCCACCATCTCCTGGAGTTTGCTCAAATTCACATCCATTGAGTCAGTGATGGTTTATTGAGGTTTGATTGATAAATAGGGCTTCCCCAGTGGATCAGTTGTAAAGAATCTACATGCAGTACAGGAGATGCAGGAGACAGGGGTTCTATCCCTGGGTTGGGAAGATCCCCAGGAGGAGGAAATGGCAACCCACTCCAGTATTCTTGCCTGGAGAATCCCATGGACAGAGGAGCCTGGTGGGCTGCAGTCTATAGGGGTGCAAACAGCCGGACATGACTGAGCACCCACACACAATTTATAAATAAGAATTGTATACGTTTAAGATCTACAACTTGATATTTTGATATGTGTGTGTACTGTGGAATGATCACCACAATCAAGCTAATTAACATATCATCACCTCACACAGTTGCTTACCATTCGTGTGCATGCATATGTGTGTGTGTGGTGAGAACACTTAAGAAATACCCTCTTAGCATCTTTAAAGAATCCAATAATGTATTGTTAACTATAGTCACATTGCTGTGTTAGATCTCCATAACTTATTCATCTCATATAACAGAAATTTTATACCCTTTGACCAATATCTCTCCATTTCCCCTTTCCCCCTAAACCCAGGTAACCAACATTCTGCTCTCTGTTACTGTGACTTCAACTATTTTAAATTTGACATATAAGTGAGGTCATACATATTTGTTTATCTTATTTCCATTAACACAGTGTCCTCCAGGTTCATCCATGTTGTCTCTAAAGGCAGGATTTCCTTTTTTAAAGGCTAAATAACATTTCATTATACACACACACATGCACACGCTCACACTCATATCCTTCAGTGGACATTTAAGTAGTTACCATATTTTATCTGTCATAAGTAATTCTACATTAAACATGGGAGCTCAGATATCTCTTCGAGAGACTGATTTCCTTTCCTTTTGATCTGTAACAACAAGTGGGGTTATTGGATCATGTGGCATTCCTATTTTTAATTTTTTGAGAAACTTCTATACTGTTTTCAATAATGGTTGTAACAATTTACATTCCTGTGAACAGTGTACAAGAGTTCCTTTTTCTCCACATCTTTCTCAAAACATGTTATCTTCTGTCTTTTTGGTAATGGCCTTTCTAACAAATACAAGGTGATATTTCACTGTGGTGGTAATTTGTATTTTCTTGATGACTTGTAATGTTGAGCACCTTTTCATGTGTTTTGGCCTTTTGTATGTCTTCTTTTGAGAAATCTCTATTTGTGTGCTTTGCTTATGTTTAATTGGATTATTTGGTCTTGTTTTGGTTTGGTCTTTTTGCTATTAGGTTGTTTGCATTCTTTATATATTTTGGATATTAACCTCTGTCAGATAGATGGTTTGCAAATATTTTCTCCCATTCTGTGGATTGGCTTTCCAGTCTGTTGATTCTTTCTCTTACTGTGCAGGAGATTTTCAGTTTGATGCAGTGACACTTATTTATTTTTGCTTTTGTTGCCTGTGCTTTTGGTGTCATAGCCAAGAAAATTCTTTGCCCAGACCAATATTGGACTCCTTTCTTTATTTCTGGGAGATCATGGCATTCGAAAGCCTCATTCATAGAATACACTGAACCATAATTCTTTCCAAGTTTATAAACAACAGTTAATGACTTGATTTTGCACAAGCCAAAGGCTAAGGCATACGGCTACCTTAAAAGATTTGTTTGAAGGGATGCGGTCAGTGATGGGGAATGTAAGACCAAATTTGGAACTTCTAATTCCTAACTTAATGTCAGGTAATAACACATTAGATGTTCAAGTATTGCTGGTATTTTTTTCATTGCAACCATTTTAATTTCATAACAGATTTTTGGCTGAGATGTATAGAAATATCATCAAAACTGTTTCTGTAGTTGGATCCTAACACTGTGTTGGTCATACTCTGCTCAATAAGCAGTGAATATGTGAGAAAGTTCTGAATGTTGAGAAGAGTGTTATGCCCTGCGAGGACACTAGGAAGATAGGAGACATGATTCTACCTTCAGAAAGCTCACAGTCTGACTTGAGAAACGAAACTCTCTCCTGTAAAGCCATCACAGCCCCAAACAGGTGGTACTGACCAAAATAACAGGAAGGACAAGGAACAGAGAGATTGGAAGCTTCAGAGTTCACGGAAGACATATTGTTGAACCTGAAATGTGGGTAAATTTCAACAAGGGCAAAAAGACAGAAAGAGAATATCCCACACAACAATGCATAGTGCTTTTTGTCTACAGAGTACTTTCACATTTACCTTGGAATCAATCCCTACAGTAACTCAGTGAGAGATATTGTCATGATTTTCATTTTACTGGTGAGGATCCCAGAGCTCAGAGAGATTAAGCAGACTTTCTAAGATGACATAGCTTATCAGGGTTAGATCTGTGACTGACGCATACTCCTTTATGCCAGATTTTGGAAGGTCATAAGCTAGGTCAAACCAGTCAATCCTAAGAGAAATCAACCCTGAATATTCGTGGGAAGGACTGATGCTGAAGCTTCTACGCTTTGGCCACCTGATGCAAAGAGCCAACTCATTGGAAAAGACCCTCATGCCGGGAAAGACTGAGGCTGAGAAGAGAAAGGGGTGGCAGGGGATGAGATGGTTACAGAACGCCACTGAGGCAATGGACGTGAGTTTGAGCAAACCCCAGGAGATGGTGAAGGACACTGCGTGCCTCAGTTCATGGGGTCGCAAGGAATTGGACATGACTCAGAGAATGAACCACTGAACAGTAAGCCACGAAGGAGGAAATTACTTCTAATCCTAGACCAGGGGGATAATGCAATAACAATGGAGTGCAGGAGAGTTGGAGAGATAGGCGATGGGGAGATGGACCACAGGTCTCAGCCTCTGCTGCCTCTGTCGTGTGCTCATGACCTCTGGCCTCACTCGCGCATTTCCAGTCTGTCGGGCCCTCGACTTTCAGCTCCTGGAAAGCAGGGCTTCAGCCTTAACATCAGTGAGGTCCAGCTTGCTGCTAATCTAGCAGCAGGCGCCAGAAGGTTTTGAATGAATGAAGTAGTTCAGCTTTGATTTTTGCGTGAGGTAATGATGATCTGATGACAACAGGGAAATTAGAGCAGCGAAGCTGAAGCCGTGGGGACTGGTAGAGTGAGAAGGGACAGGATTGTCAGGGTGGAGCCCTTGGGGACATCCAAGGCCCTGCCGCTATTCTTTTTCTTAACCTCGTTGGAAGGGTACACAGGCACTTGTAATTGTTCTTTAAATTGGACATATACTTTTACATATTTTGTATTTCAATAATAAAATGGAAAATTTTTAGAAATAGAAAAAAAGGAAATATTTGATGGCAGATTTTCATATGAATAATAAAGAGGAAGACAATAAATAGCAAAAACAACTCAAATTCATTACTGTGACACACTTAGAGCGGTTGCCTGCCAGAAACGGGACTCTTGGAGGCAGAGGAGAGAAGGGCAGTGTGAACATTTTCAGGGGGCTTTGTCTGCAGGTTAAGTCCTTGACACTCCTTCTCCATCCTGGAAAGTTCCCTGTTTCTTTGCTCCTCGGCCCCCTGGCCTGGGGAGCTGACTTACTTCCCTTTGTGCTTTCAGATACCAGCATCTGCTCAACACTGGGGGCTTCTCTTCTCCCAAAATGGCTTTGGTAACTGAATGATTCTTTTCAGCATCACAAGTTGCCTCCCCAACTACTCCTCTGGCTGTTCCCCAGAAACCCAGCCCTTGTCCCAGGCGTTCTCACAGGGAAAACCTCTTCCCTGACTGGTTTCCACAGATTCTTCCCCTGGGTTTTGAAAGCATTCTTCATAGACTTGAAATGGTCCCTCCTTCATCCTTCATTCACTTATTCATTCAACAAATGTTCAACAATTTGTTATGTGCCAGACTCTAGAGGATACCTGGATAAATAATTCATCACCCCATCCTCTAAGGTACGCACAGCCAAATGGGATACCCAGGTGTATAAATAAACACAGCTCACCATGGTTAATGCTGTGGAGGAGAACATTCATGCAGTGAAGGAAGGACATTCTGACACTGACCTTGTTGGGGAGAAGAGAGAACTTCACAATGGACGTTACTCAGGATGAGTAGAACTTTTCTGCATATACCAGGAGAGAGAAAGTTTGTTCCAAAGACAGAAAGGAGTTCATGCATAATTTACCATTGTAGAGAATCATGTATGTGGAGTTTTAATTCAGTGATTCATTCACTCATCCATGAATATTTATCTAAGAGGGTGAACAGCATGTCCACAGTCATACAAGTTCTCTGTGGACTGGAATTAAGGGCAGTCTAACTCCAGCAGTGACATTCTTTTCTTATCATCTGGTTTAGGACAAGAATATTGTACAAAAGCCACTGCATTTTGGGGAGTTGCAGAGTGCTTATGCTGCTGACAGAAAAAGAAGTTGATTTTTTTTTTTTTTTTTGAGACAAATGACAACTTTACAGTGGTACTGGAATTTCTTCGAGGCTCAACTCTCTAATGAACCACGCCTAGAAAAGTTCCAACTTGATCTGAAGAAAATGACTTTCTCCTTGGAAGGTGCTATGGTTGGCCTCTCAGCTTTAGCTGGTGTCGCTCCTCCGGAGCTCTCCATTGAGAATTACTTTCCTGGTGCAGAGAAGTGTAATCTTCATATTCTCCCAAGCGCCTAGTGCTGCTTGCTCCGTCTCCTTCTACGTCCTGTCTGTACTTCTCTCAGAACACAGGCAGAGTTGCACTTGGCCAGTGACTTATCAAATACTGTTATGGGAACAACAGCAGCATCTGTCTAGTGCATTACAATTTACAGAAGTCTCCCCGTACGCCACATAAAAGTCCCTTGAGGTGGCACTCTCCCTTTTATGTAGAAGAAGAGACGAGGGTTCTAAGAGGTCGCGTGTTTCACCTGAGGAGCAGAACCTGGATTTGAATCTTGCTCCAAATCCCATGACGCCTCTCCTAAGAGCCAAAAGGACTATTATTGTTGTTGTTCAGTCACTGTGTTACACCTGACTCTTTGCAACCCCGTGGACTGCAGCACGCCAGGCCTCCAGGTCCCTCACCGTCTCCTGGAGTTTGCTTAAACTCATGTCCTTTGAGTCGGTGATGCCATCCAACCATCTCATCCTCTGTTGTCTCCTTCTCCTCCCGCCTTCAGTCTTTCCCAGCATCAGGGTCTTTTCCAATTAGTTGGCTCTTTGGTCACACAGGTGACCAAAGTACTGGAGCTTCAGCTTCAGCATCAGTCCTTCCAATGAATATTCAGAGTTGATTTCCTTTAGGATTGACTGGTTGGATCTCCTTACTGTTCCAAGGGACCCGCAAGAGTTTTCTCCAGCAACAAAATTTGAAAGCATCCATTCTTCAGTGCTCGGCCTTCTTCATGGTCCAACTCTCACATACATGCATGACTACTGGAAAGATAAAATGACTATCATTGTCTCCCATCTCCTTCCCCAAACTCCTAGCCACCATTCCCATCTTAGAGCTGAGATGCAGATGCTTGTAGAGGTTGAGTCACTTGCCCAGCATCAGGCCATCAGCTGGGTTGGGAAGGCAGGGTTCAAACGTGGGGTTCTGCTTCCGCATCTCTCACTGTGTTCACAACTGCAGAAAAGAATACTCCTCCGGTTAACTTGTGGTTTCTCTAACTTTGGTCACAGACGGTGCCAGCAAAGCTTAAGGATGGTAGACGGCACTGCCCCTTCCTATGGGACTCTGAGCGTGAAACACAAGCTTCAGCAGAGAAAATAACCTGTTGTTAGTTCCTCAGTGGAGCGGGAATTGGAACTCAGAGCCCCCAGGCCCAGCACATTTCTTGGTGATTCATAGTGTGTGAACAGACTGCAGAGGAGCAGGAAGCGGGCTCTGAGGTGGAGGAGACTTGCTGAAGGTTCCACAGAGCTTGGTAGAACAGCTGAGATGTGAAGGATGGTCCAGGAGACCTGGATGAGTCAAGGGGTGATTAGTCAGTGGTTTTTCTACGAGCGTCCCTCGGTTCTCTGCCTCTCCTGGGGCTAACCTCCCTTCCTTCCCTTTCATGTTTTCACTCTCATTAGCATTTCCCACAGAGGGTGTTAGAGGAAGTGAATGCTGGAGCTGTTGGCTCATTGCTTGAAGCAGTGTACATTCTGGGGGTGTCAAGGAGTTCTTCCTCAAGCCTCTGAGACCAATAACCCCACATACACAACATAGCTCTCCAGACCCAGCGAGGAACAGGGTCTGAATAAATTAATCAATAAATCAATCTTTGGCAAAGAACTGCAATACTCGGAAAGAACAGGCTGCAAACCAGGCTCTGATCAGTAAGTTTAGAACTGGGTCTTCCAGAGAAGGCCTGGCTTTTAAAGGCAGTGACCAAGAGATTATCCTTCTTGGACTGCAAATCACATAGAGGATGGAGTCTTGCATAGAAGAGGCATTATTCATCCTTGATGCTTTGATAGTAGGCCAGTTAACCTAAAAGCGTCAGTCAGTTCAGGTCAGTTGCTCAGTTGTGTCCGACTCTTCATGACCCTGTGGACTGCAGCACGCCAGGCTTCCATGTCCATCACCAACTCCCGAGCTTGCTCAACTCGTCTCTGTTGAGTCAGTGATGCCATTCAACCATCTCATCCCTGCTCTTCCTGCCTTCAATCTTGCCCAGCATCAGGGTCTTCTCCAATGAGTCAGTTCTTTGCATCAGGTGGCCAAAGGATTGGAGTTTCAGCTTCAGCATCAGTCCTTCCAATGAATATTCAGGACCAATTTCCTTTAGGATGGACTCGTTGGATCTCCTTGCAGTCCAAGGGACTCTCAAGGGTCTTCTCCAACACCACAGTTGACAAGTATCAATTCTTCGGTGTCAATCCCTTCTCCAGGGCATCTCCCCAACCCAGGGATTGAACCCAGGTCTCCCACATTGCAGGCAGATTCTTTATCAGCAGAGCCACAAGGGAAACCCACCTAAAAGCATAAACACAGGAAAACTATGTTTCTCACTTGTTCACTGTGCTCCTAACCTTGGTCTTTTGTTTATATATTCATGTGGATCATAGGGTGACCTGGGAGATGGAGTTTTGATGACTCAGGGCCTTTGTTGTCACCACCAGTAGATAAACAGCCCTGACCTCATGTTCTGACTGCAGGTTTGTGGCATTATCGCTGTAAGTTAAAGGACAGCCCTGTCATATCACTACCGTATAAACCAATTAGCAGATCAGTCTCACAGATGGAACCTCTGCAGTGTCTCTGGGATCTGCTCCCTCCTCCTCTTTCCATCAGCTGCCACACTAAGTCAGAGCCTTCTCCCCAGCTACACTCAAAGGCTCTTCTGTGGTCTCCTTTCCCTCACTGTTTCCCCAGCATCCACCCAACCCAAGGCATTCAGATTCTCTGTCCAAAGCATGGCTTCCCATCTGCCACTTACCAGTGATGAATCTTTCGGGAGACCAAATGCCCGCATCCCTGCCTCTTCTGAGATTTCAGAAAACTTTGTTTTTACTTTAATCCTGCATCCTTTTCAATCTGTCTTATAAAAATGAATGGGCATGAGGCTGAGCTTCCTCTGAGCAAATTCAGCCTTCTTGATCTTATGTGTCCCAAAAGAACCTAACCCAGTGCATGGCCCGTAGTGGGGACCCATCATATGATGGTGGAATTGGAACATTTAGTGTTAATTAAAGTTTTACATACATCTACACATATGTCCTATACTTCTTATAGAACAGGGGATGACAAATTCCAACCAATTGACCACCAACTAAATCAAAGTCAGCCACTTGCTTCTATAAATCAAATGTTTATTGGAACATAGCTATATTCATTCATCCCCCATCACTTCTTGTGTATTACAGGGTAGAGTTGAATAGTTGCAGCCAAGATCGTCTGGTCTGCAGTACTGAAAATGTTTACCATCTGGCAATTTATGGAACCTAGAAATGCTCTGAGAGCAAGCCTTATGTTTTGTTTATTTTTATATGTAGTCTAGGTAGCAGGAAGCACAATAAATACTAATTGAATAAATTAATCAATGAATCAATCTTTGATAAAGAACTGCAATGCAAAAGTAATTTCTGGATAATGTATCCATTTTTTTCTATTTTTTTATTCATTGATTCATTCATTCAATGATTATTGAGAATCTGCATGCCTGCTCAGTCGCTTAAGTCACGTGATCCTATAGCCTGTAGCCTGCCAGTCTCCTCTGTCCACGGGATTCTCCAGGCAAGAACACTGGAGTGGGTTGCCTTGCCCAACTCCAGGGGATCTTCCTGACCGGGGGACAGAACCCACGTCTCATGTGTCTCCTGCATTGCAGGTGGATTCTTTAGCACTAAGCCACCAAGGAAGCCCTATTGAGCATGTAATAGTAATACTTAGAAGTGTCAGACGCTATTCTTGGTGCTGAGACAAATGGTAACTAAAGACGACATGCTCCCTACTCTCCTGAACTTTAGAGTTTTCTGAGGGAGATAGACATTATTCAAACGTCAAATGTATGGTATTAATTACCGAAAGGATAGAGAGGCACAGGGAACACGGAGAGTCTGTTCCAGTAGGATTAGCTCCACTAGCGAGGTCAAGGAATGCTGCTCTGAGATGGTAGCT
Organism: Cervus canadensis; assembly: GCF_019320065.1. Lineage (NCBI taxonomy): Eukaryota > Metazoa > Chordata > Mammalia > Artiodactyla > Cervidae > Cervus > Cervus canadensis. Next base: position 45,630,367 of record NC_057406.1, read on the forward strand.
CTGGAACTAAGATCAGAGGGAAGAGACCAGCAGTTAAGGGAAGAGAGCCCCTCATGGAAGGGAGGCAACAGAAGACCCTGTGGTATGAGGAATGATCGGGGTGGCTCGGCCCAGGGGAAGGACACAGTCCAGAGGCGGGACTGCGGGAGGAGACAGGGCTAGTAGAGAGCCTCCCAGGGGCCTTCTCTCTCCTGGGAACAGTGAAGGGGAAGCAGGGAAATGCTTTCAGAAGTAAAGTGAGAAGGGGTGGATTTTAATACCATTTGCATTTTTCAAAGATCATTCTCTTCTTTTAATGACAGCTGCTTTCAAATACTGATTGCATATTTCTTTAAAAAATCAAACTCAGGAAAATGACAGTCATGTTCCTATTAAATATTGTGATAGTAGTACCTTGTACTTGTTCAACTCTAAAAAACCAGCCATCTGTTTTCACATTTAATGCTGTCTCCTTTAATAAGTATTGCACACAGGAAACCACAAAGTAGGATATTTGAGCGTAACGCATGATGCCACCCTCCCAGGCCCTGCGCACGGTGGTACCTTCATGGAGGCCTTTGGATGCTGGATTTCATTTCAGGGCTGACATTTCTGAATCTGTTCAAGATGAATGCTCCTAGTTCAGCCCAGTTGCTTAAAGAAGAAATGGTTCCAGTGCCTGTGACAGTCTTGATGACGGCAGCTGGCTGCTGCATTTTGTTCTTAGGCTCAGGAAAGCTGTGGACAGGCTGGAGGGACTCACTCTTTGTTCTCTAGCTAAGCACGGACTTACCACTCTTGCCTTTCTTTCTTTCTTTGCATTTTACCTTCATCTTACTTAATCACTGCAATTTCTCTCTACTGCCTTGCTATCCTCTTTCCTAAAAATATCTCATATGGTATCAGCTGGAGTGCATGCCTCCCTGGCTTTTCTGTGAAGAGCTGTGAGATGGTTGATGGGGCGTCAGAGGTGAGGGGGCACAGTTGCTAGAAGCACAGGGAAACCTTGCCCTGGAGAAGCCAGGACAGAGAAGCAGGGTATAGACCCCAGTCTTTTTGTTTTTGTTTTCTTTTCATTGAATTGTGGCCGCTTGCTACTTGGGGCTGTCACATGAAACCACAAGACATCTTGTTGGTACACTGGGTTTCCTGACAGTTGCAACCAGGAGAGCTGGGAGAGTCGCTGGCACGTGGAAAGCCCTTGGCCAATATGTGCCTTTTCCGAGTCAGCTGGATGGTTCTAAAGAATGGCATGGTTTTCTCCTCAGTGTCATTCTGTCTCACATCATTTATTGGTTATTTGATGAAGACATTTTAATGAAACCACAACCATTGTTTAGAAAGAGGGGAATTACTTGTGTCTGAACTCGATTGTCTTTGCCATGCCTAAATCAACTCATGTTTTCTTTGAGACTAACCTAGAATTTGTTTCCTATTTTAATTGCAATTAAATATAAACTTGAAAACTGTGTCAATAAAATGCTGTGAAACATTTTTTCTGTTTGGAAATTCCCTTTGGGGTTAAAACTCTCTTTGGAGTTTTTTTGTTGCTGTTGTTTGGTTTTTCATTATCCATAAATGTATATGATGCTCAAGTTTGATGGCCATATCTATATTTCTATCTACTTCTTATTTCTATTTCCTTCTTAGGCATATTATTTTCTGTCCTAAAATTCTTTGAAATTTGTTTACTCATTTATCATCCTGTGGTTCACTAGGTTCTTTTTCACAATGGCCATGATTTAATTAATCTCTTGGTCCAGAATGAAATAGTTGGCTGGAGAGAGAGGAGGGAGAGAAAAACAGGTTCAATTTGGGAGCAACCCTGATGATCAAAGAGGAGATGAGATCTGTGAACCATGAAAGATAAGAACTCAAAGAAGTCTGATATTCATGACCTTGCTCTATGTTAAGTGTCAGAATATCATACTTAGTAAAATCATAGTAGACATCCTCCTGTTCTGATCAAAACAAAATAATAGAGAGAAGGAAAATCCTATTCTATAAATTGCATTACAAGATTTTGACCAAGGCTGAAATTATTTTTCTGTCTTTCTCTAAGCAGAGCTGATCTTAGATCAATGATATTCCTAATATCTTCAGGGTTAGGGAAATAAAAACAAATTTGCTATTTATTTTCATCTAAAATGCCATTCGTCTAAAATTTCATCTAAAAGCTAATTTCTGGCTGCATAAAATATAACTACCTGTTTGGATCTAAAGTGCTCTGTGGACAGAATGAACTGTTACATTCTTTTTTTTAATTTTTAATTGAAGGATAATTGCTTTACAAATTTTGTTGTTTTCTGCCAAATATCAGCATGAATCCACCATAGGTTTCAGAGGTAACAGTTAACCAGGAGCTACTAAATTAGCCACAGGTAAAATGCTGTGACCCTACACCAACCAGTGAGATAGAAAGTAAGACAAAGAGTTCTCCCCACCTTTAAGTCGGATGGCGTCAGCTGTTTGAATTAGCCCACAGAGGGGCTAGAGTGACCGACCGACTCATGTGTTAAAAAAAAAGAAAAAATGGTAGCAAACCCTTAGAGGACGCCATATGCTCTGTGCTTTACAACACGCCGCTGACAGTACATGACAATTACGGACCCGAGACGCTGCACCGCTCCCAAAACCCAGTGGACAGGAATTCCTCCAGGCTTTCTAAATGCTAGTGGGGGCCTCTTCCTCTGTTTCTGATATTTATCACAAAGAGAACTGGGTAAAATGCAAATTCTGTCTGCCTGGAGAAGTCTGTATGTGGGCTGAATTAATAAAATATTATTTTTAAAGTACTGTGTTGAAGTTATGGTTAGAATTCCTCTTGCCTCTCAGTCATCCTAACCCTGGACATTCTTACATTCTGAAGTCTTGACCCTTTAAACCTAACCTATTTGAGTGTAGAATGGATCTAAAATGAACTTGTTGTTCCAGAAACTTCTTTATAAATATTTATCTCAAAAGGCAAGGGTGATAGCAGGGTAGTTTTGCACGAAAAGCAGGTGTACGTGGGCCTGTATCATTAAAGTCACCTTTACTTCCTTTTTCTCCACGCACAGGAAATTCTCGTGCCTGTAATTACTGGCGAGTCGCACGGCTCCTGAAACGTGGAGCAGTTGGCCTGTTGTACAAGCTGTGATGGATGTGTACCGGGTGCCGGCAGATGAGCTTCTCCTTTAACAGGCATGGTTTGCTGCATTTTTATTATGTATTATTATAGTCTTCATTGTAACCTAGCCTAGAGTGAAGATTGAAGTGTGATTTCTGTTGTAATTTCTTATTTTCATTCACTCACAGCCCTGAGAAATGAGGTGGATTCTTTCATGAGGGCACTAAAGACCCTTTCGTTGTACTGTGGTTATTCACCTGCCTCTGTCTGACCCAGTGAATGTAACGATAAAAGCATTAATATATATTTCCGGGAGATGGAGAGATGAATTCATGAGTCAGTGATATTTTGCTATGGCTTTCGCATTATATTCACTCCCCATGTTTTTACTGCTGATAGTTCCATCTATTAGCATGGTAGTTGATGTCGTGTTTCAGCATCCTGTTTAATGCCCTGTCAGGATCCAGCCTGCCTGCTAATGACTGAGCAGAACAACAGGCCAAAGGAGGGGGCACTCGGGTCTATCTTTAGAAAATCCAGGTTAGGGAAGCCTTTCCAAGCTGTTCTCCGTGAAACCCTTCTCATTTGATCATGGCTTTACTTGCCTTCTTTGTCTCTTTATGCTTTTTGCCTATTGCTCTAAATTTAATGTTCCAGAAATTATAACTCCTTTATAGAGCTGTTTAACTTGAGATAAAGAATCCAACAGAAACACTGAGGTGCTGGTGCTGGACAGGTTGATAGGAAGCAGTGACACAACCAGTAAAACATCTAATAACATGGAGATAAGGGCAGAAGAAAAATAATGGGATGACGCAGGACATGATTAAAACATCAACAAAATAGCAATGTTATTGGCTTTAGTTCCAGCCTACCAGAAGGCGGCTTCCTGAGCTGTAGAATGAGGAGAAGGAAGCTCCCTCCTCTCCCATATCTGGCCATGCTGTGTTGCTCGCGTCATACAGGCTTTGGTAGAGAGCGCTGGTTCTCAGAGTGTGGCCCCTGGACCAGCAGCAGCATCACCTGGGAACCAGTTAGAACTGCAGATTATTGGGCCCCGCTTCAGACTTACCCAATCAGAAACTCTGAGGATGGGACCTACAGTCTGTGTTTTAGCAAGAACTTCCAGGTGATTCTGCTTTAGATGAAAGCCTGAGGACCACTGGCCAGTTAGGGCCTGGACACTAACGGTCCAATCTTCCAATGTTAAGAGCTATCTAGACTTGATGATCCTCTTGGCTTGAACTCTTGTTTATGATTTGGATGTTTTATTACCAGCAGTTGATCAGACTAAAGGTGGGTAATCTCAAATCCTAGAGCTCTCCTGATTGTGTGTGGAGTCAAGGTACGGTTGACTTCTTAATCAATGACCATGTGGTAGTTTTGTAGTCTGTCTCATTTTGATGATTATGTTATCACTGGGCAAAGATGGAGATTTTTTGCTTATGTTTTTTAAGAGAATAATCTGTTGATTACTTATGTATTCTTAACCAGCTGACTGCCAACCTCTTCCTTATTTTACCAGTTTTCTATTTTTTTTAAATCAGTGGATTACCAGTAAACACTGTCTTTCTGAAAACTTTTTTTTTTTTTCAGTATGTGTGTGGTGGAAAGGAAGTGGTGAGGGTCTCAAAGGATGCATAATATTTTTAGTTATTTTGTACACTGATCACAGAGTACAGAATTTAGGTAAAACTGCTTCCTCATCTAGCTCTTTTGCATTTATTAAAATTTGGTCATCTAGTGTATCTGTTAATAGTGACCTCTGCTGTCCAGAATCAGTACTACACCCATACAAATCAGCATGGGAATCAGTGTTTGATAAGGTTAATAGATTTACTGAAGTTGTATAAAAAGGAAAAGGGCTATAGCTTACTGCAGAATTGTTCAGCTTCTCCCAAATGAAAACACTTTGCACTTGTCTTGAAAATAAAAATTATATTATTTCTCTTTCATTGCCAGTTACCGAATGTTACCTTTGATGGCATTCCTCAGTAGGATAGGAAATTACTAGAAATAAAGAAAAGGAAGTCAACGTGCTCTCTTAACCACCAAGACAGTTTTCAGTTCTAACAAGTGAGTGCCATCATTACTTAATACTAGGTTACCTTAGCTCTGATCATCTGAAATAAAATCTTACATTTCTCAAAACATTTATTTTTATATGCCTTAAAATAACTTGAATTGTGGAACTAGTGGGACCAGGGTTCCTTGTATCCAGTAGGTGATCAGAAATATTTGTTGAGTGATTATCTAAGGACAAGTGGTATGAAGTGAAAGTGCTACATCTGCAATATCTAAGACAATCTTGCTTACAGTAGAGGCAATCAAGATGGTGCTTGCCTTTCTAAAATGTAGGATCCAACTCAGAATTTAACGACCGTCGTCCAAATTCCCTTTCACTGTGTGTAAAAGAATTGCCACTGAGTAATTTAAGCACCCTGTAACAGGAATTAACTATCCAACTAGTACTTTATAAACTAAGCTTTTGGGTGCTACTCTTGTATCAATCAATTTAGAAACATTTACTGAATACCTAACAGTATATTTATGTGTCTAACCGTATAACATAGTAGAAGAAAGCTGGGCTTTGGAATCAGATAGACTTTAGCATGGATATATGGTTCTTTTACTTATTTGTGGTCATAGCAAGTGACTACATATTCTGAACCCCAAAAACTTTTGAAACAGGATATCAGGCAGAAAGAACATAATGTGATCTTTTAATGCCACATTAAGAAGATTATCTAAAAAGTCCACCTAAAGGACATCTGACTACTTAGGGAAATGTAGATTTGCATAATTGATTAGGGTCTAGATATTTTCCAGTTCTTTTGCTGCTGTTCAGTTACCCAGTCATGTCTGACTCTTTCCTCATGGATTGCAGCACATCAGGCTTCCATGTTCTTCACTGTCTCTGTGAGTTTGCTCAAACTCATGTGCATTGAGTTGAGGATGCCATCCAACACCCCCTTCTCATGCCCTCAATCTTTCACAGCATCAGGGTGTTTCCTGTGATTCTAGAAAATGAACAAGATGTGATGCCACACACATCTGTCCAGTGCAAAAGGTTACCACGAAAGTCGTGGTTTCATTGCCTTGTAGGACCTCCTGATGAAAGCGAGAGAGGAGAGTGAAAAAGCTGGCTTAAAACTCAACATTCAGAAAACTAAGATCATGGCATCCCCATCACTTCATGCTAAATATATGGGGGAAACAATGGAAACAGTGTAAGACTTTATTTTCTTGGGCTCCAAAATCACTGCAGATGGTGACTGCAGCCATGAAATTAAAAGACACTTGCTCCTTGGAAGAAAAGCTATTAACAATCTAGATAGCATATTAAAAAGCAGAGACATTACTTTGCCAACAGATGTCCGTCTAGTCAAAGCTATGGTTTTTCCAGTAGTCATGTATGGATGTGAGAGTTGGACCATAAAGAAAGCTGAACACTGAAGAATTGATGCTTTTGAACTATGGTGTTGGTGAAGACTCTTGAGAGTCCCTTGGACTACAAGGAGATACAACCAGTGAATCCTAAAGGAAATGAGTCCTGAATATTCATTGGAAGGACTGATGCTGAAGCTGAAACTCCAGTACTTTGGCCACCTGATACAAAGAACTGACTCATTTGAAGCTAGGAAAGACTGAAGGTGGGAGAAGACAGGGATGACAGAGGATGAGATGGTTGGATGGCATCACCGACTCAATGGACATGAGTTTGAGCAGCTCCGTGAGTTGGTGATGGACAGGGAAGCCTGGCGTGCTGCAGTCCATGGGGTCGCAAAGAGTCGGACATGACTGAGGAACTGAACTGAACTGAGCTGAGGACGTTAACTAGTTTTGCAACAAACTTAGCAATACTTTCTCAGTATTTCTTTTTTCCCCCCCTCAATTCCCTTCCCCCCACCCCAATTGACTATAATTTTTATTTTTCGTAACTCTTTTGAATTGGTTTAACCATCCTGCTAGTTTCTTTAATAATGAGCTAAATAAAATTTGACACATACTCACTATATGTTTATGCAAAAATAATGTTTTTAACATTTGGAAAATTAAGCTTTGACATAACATACCCCACAACCCTACCTTGAAGGGTTTTTATTTTTTCAGAGTTGAATGAGAATTCACTTGGGAACCCCTCTAGCTCAGTGGTTGGCACATAATATGCTTATTTATTTTTCTCTTTCCTGGGTTAAAATGTTTACACATTGTTTTTATCCTGGAGGAAGAAAACTAGCTAGGAAAACACAGTTATCACCTAAGAGGAAACTGGAGAATGCCAGGATCTGGGCTGTGAGGTACCTCTCCAAGGGCAGATCTCAAATGACAGAGGCGTGGGGCTGCAGGAAGTTGTTAGAGGAGAATGCTTCATGGTCTTGGAGCTGATGAGGCTGATTCTTAAGACCCAGGCACCTGCATTTTACATAAATATCACTGGTGACATGGATTGTAACAGTATAGGATCAAAGATAACTTAGCAGAGAGAATGGAGAGGGTAAGATATCTCCAAACAAACATTTCTAAAGCGACAGTGCTTGGTAACAGACAGGACCTTAGGGTTGCAAGAGGTAAATCCAGTAGTTTAATAGACTTGGGCTGTTACAGGAGGGAGGATGAGTAACGGGTGTGAATCTTGGTTCAAATCTGCAAGAAACTTCTGTTTATTCCTGCGTGCCATGCTGTGCCACGCTAAGTCTCACTAAGTCACTTTAGTCGTGTCCGACTCTGTGTGACCCCATGGAGTATAGCCCACCAGCCTCCTCTGTCCATGGGATTCTCCAGGCAAAAATCCTGGAGTGGGGTTGCCTTACCTTCCAGAGGATCTTCCCGACCCAGGGATTGAACCCTCATCTGTTTTGTCTCCTGCATTGTCAGATGGGTTCTTTACCACTAGCGCCACCTGGGAAGCCTTATTGCTCCATGCTGAACTTAAATTCTATGTGGAGCTGTTTATCTGCCGGGAGGCAGAAGCAAAATCTTTAACAAGAGAAACCCTAGGGTTGTTTTGGTCTACCCTTAACAGCTACAAACCATACTACTGCATATTGTGACCCTGGTTGTCTGTTCTGAGTGTCCTCAATGAGGTCCTGAGAGCTATGGTCAGCATTGACTGGAGAAGGGGGCTGGATCTGGGGCAACTGCCATTATCTGCCAGGCTAAGGCATTCAGACTACACAAGAGATTGCATTTCCATTGCCGTTTCCTTAACCACTTGTAGTTGTTGTTGTTTAGTCACTGAGTCGTATCCAGACTCTTGTGACCTCAGGGACTATAGTCCATCAAGCTGCTCCGTCCATGGGATTTCCCAGGCAAGAATACTGGAGTGGGTAGTCGTTTCCTTCTCCAGGGGATCTTGCTGACCCAGGGCTCAAACCCCCATCTTCTGCGTTGGCAGGTGGATTCTTTACCACTAAGCCTCCAAGGAAGGTCTACCCTGGCGTCCACAACAGTAACTACTTGGAGTCCACAAACATAGTCACAGAGGCTGGTGGGCTATTTTTATTATTTTTTATTTCCAAAATCCCCTTGACCTAGTGTCCATCTCCCATTCTTTCTGCAGACTAAACTCTTTCTCCTGATTGTCCAGACTCTATCCTAAACTTCTTAACTCAGGTCTTCCTACAAACACCCAGGGAGTTTGAGTCTGGTTTCCCTTTGAAATATAAATGTACCTTCCGACAGTCCTTTGAGAGCTCAGAGATTTAGGGTCAGCATCTCTGTGCCTTTGTTTTCCTCTTCTGCATTTATAGGTGAAGGCTCCACCTGTGACTGGTGCAAATGCTCTAGGTGGGGATGGAGTGTGTTTCAGAGAATGCAGTACTTTTTCCCCCCACTTTCCTTGCCCTTCAGTGTAAAAGATTTTAAAAGTCATAGAAGTAGTGAAATAAAATAGGGAAAGTACAGTAGGGTTTCCCTGGGACCAGGAGAGAGGCTTAGGAGAAGAACAGGTTCTATAATACCTTGGTTAAAAGGGATCCTTGGTCAAAAAGTTTCCATTTTCCTGTATCATTCCTTCCCCATCCTCTGTCTCCACAAGTATCGACCTTTGGAACACATTCTAACTTCAGATGCCCTGCTCCCACTTGTCTCTAGTCCCTGTCCAGTTGGGAAAGGGGGCTTATGCATTCATTCAGCATTTCCTAATATGTACTGAGCATGTGGCCCTGTGTGGGACACAGGCTCTAGGAGTCCCTTATAGCTAGAGTGAGGGAGACGGATAGAAGAATCCTTGCTCCCTCTACCAGTTTTGATGGGCAATCCCTGACTCCATGCTGAGATTGTTGTCTGTTGTTGTTTAGTTGCTAAATTGTGTCTACTCTTTTACTGTAGGCCCCCGGGCTCCTCTGTCCATGAGATTTCCCAGGCAAGAATACTGGAGCAGGTTGCTATTTCCTTCTCCAAGGGATCTTACTGAGCCAGGGATTGAACTCACGTCTCCTGCATTGGCAGGTGGATTCTTTACCACTGAGCCGCTTAGGAAGCCACATGTTGAAAGGGGGACCCCTGACCCCATTTTGAGTAGAGAGAAATGTTACAGGCCTTCTGTACTGGAATCTTGGATGTCATTTTCCATGAGCACTTTGAATCTTTGCAGATACGGTAACTTCCCTCTGAAATGCCCTCTCTTTTCTCTGTCATTGTCTCCTTAGGGACATTCCTGAGCCCCACCCACCCCAGACAGAGACCACCCCATTGAGGCTACAGCCTTTTCACATCCTGCGGACACTTCTGCTCAAGCACTTATGTTACAAAACCAAACATGGTTTTGCTCGCCCATGTGCAGTAAAGCCAATCTACTGATACCTGTTATAGCCCAGGAAAGTGTAGAATTTCCTGTAAGATGCCAAATGAGGAATCCAGGGCAGCTCATGCTCAAAAATCCCAAACTGCCCAGTAGGTTTTGGGGAAGCATTTAAAGGCCAGGTGAGGGAAATGAGTTGCAGGGTTTGTGATGAGCTTGTGCATGATTCTCTGATTGGCTGATGGTCAGGTAAGAGGGCGGTGTCACAGGGGTTAACACTATCAATCTTCAGCCTTTAGTAGGTCTAGAGGGTACTTGCTCAAGGTCATTGAGTAGTTAACTTCTTCCACTTGGTGGGGGTATTAGCATCAGTAAAACAACTTAGGGAATGTGCATCAAATACAGTTATCTAAATACTTCAGAGAGGCGCTACAGCAGAGGACCTGGGGAGGGGGCCCCGTAGGGTCCTGCTCAGTCATACTTGACTCTCTTACTGCAAATATTAGTTGACTTCAAAATCTGTTTAGTAAATCTTCACTAAGTGATAGTGTAGAGCAGTGGTTAAGAGCATATGTAGTCAGATTCCCTGGGTTTTGTCTCACTTTTGTCAATTAGCAGTGTGACCTCAAGTAAGTTACTTAATCTGTCTCAGTTTCCTCCTCTGTAAAATAAAAGATAAAAATAGATTAAGGACTTCCCTGGTGCCTCAGATAATAAAGAATCTGCCTGCAATGTGGGTGACCCAGAAGACTCTTGAGGGTCTTGGACAGCAAGGAGATCAAACTAGTCAGTCTTAAAAAGGATCAACCCTGAATATTCATTGGAAGGACTGATGCTGAAGCCAAAGCTCCAATACTTTGGCCACCTGACGCGAAGAGCCAACTCACTGGAAAAGACCCTGGTGCTGTGAAAGATTGGAGGCAGGAGGAGAAGCAGGGAGACAGAGGATGAGATGGTTCATGGCATTGTCGACTCAATGAACATGAGTTTGAGCAAGCTCCAGGAGATAGTGAAGGACAGGGAAGCCTGGCGTGCTGCAGTCCCTGTGATGGAAAAGTCACGACTTAGCAACTGAACAAATACAACAATAGAATTAATCCAGAGGATTGTTATGTCTTGAATGGTGTAATATGTGTGAAGTTCTTTGAGCAGTGTTATGTGTTTACTAAATGTTATCTATTACCCTGTGCCAAATATTTCCTATTTGAAGTCGTAAAGCAGGTCTATATCTTATTCATGTTTGCACCACCAGTTCCTAACATATATAATAAGTGAATAAATGAGTCAGTGACAAACATTCACACACCATTCATCCCTCAATCTACCTAAAACAATCATTTTATGGTTTTCATATTGATTCTATGATCACTGATTCTCAAATGGGATGACTGATTTGTACTATTTTCCCCCCAAATTCTTTTCTTCCAAATTGTTTAAATGTTAGAGCTCATAAGTTAGTAGCTTCTTGTGAATGCATCAATAATATTGTCACCATCATTAACATTGCATAGAACTTACTATATGCCAAGTACTCTATCTACCAAGTCATTTGTGAAAATGAACTAATTCCTTTAACCTCCTAGGAAGCACTTTCTTCTCATTAACCCCACCTGACAAGACCAGACAATGTTCCTAACTGTCTCACTCAGCTATCTGAAGGTAGATACATTGCTTGGCCAAGGGATTAAGTTTCATTGAGCCCCCAGCAACGGCAGGGAAGACAGTAAGGAGAGAAAGAGCAGACAAAAGTGATCTCATTCTCTTCTGACTATTGTAGAATTGCCTCAAGATCTTTGTGGAGATGAATATTAGAAAGTATTTCACAGCCAGCAGATGGATAGCACAGGATTCACAGAGACATTTGGGTTCAGTCTCTGCTCTCCTCTAACTAGGTGACTCTGGGTTAAGTCATTTAACCTTTGAGTCTAGATTTTTTCCTCTGTAAAATGGGAGAGACCGTGACCTACCATCAGGGGTAATTTGAGGCTCCATTCAAATGAAATTATGGTGAAGGATAGTAGGCAAGCTTATGCTTTATTATCTGTCTTAGCTGGAAAAAATCATTTCATTTATGGAGGCCAGAAGGAAACTAGCTTGGGAACTGGCAACTTGCCATACCCAGTCCATTAAAGACTGGCTCTCAGTATTGATAGAAATCTCTGTGTGGGGAGGACCTTTGTGTTCATTGCCAGCTGATGTAGATACCTGTAGCAACCAGCCCAGGGAATTGTTGAGGCACTGTGGCCTCTTAATGACCTTTGACTTCTTGGGAGGACCCTCCTCCACTCCACCACCCCCCCCCAGTTCCATACAGTTTATATTTAATTTTTCAATTAGAATGCTGTCACTGAACCCATGATAACAGAGAACACTAGACTAAAGCCAGAAGACCTGGGTTTTTATCCTAGCCCAGTCAGTTCATCTAGTCAAGGCTATGGTGTTTCCAATAGTCATGTATGGATGTGAGAGTTGGACTATAAAGAAAGCTGAGCACCAAAGAATGGATGCTTTTGAACTGTGGTGTTGGTGAAGACTCTTGAGAGTCCCTTGGACTGCAAGGAGATCCAACCAGTCCATCCTAAAGGAGATCAGTCCTGGGTGTTCATTGGAAGGACTGATGTTGAAGCTGAAACTCCAATCCTTTGGTGACCTGATATGAAGAGCTGACTCATTTGAAAAGACCCTGATGCTGGGAAAGATTGAAGACAGGAGGAGAAGGGGACAACCAAGGATGAGATGGTTGGATGGCCTCACCGACTCAATGGACATGAGTTTGAGTAAACTCCGGGAGTTGGTGATGGACAGGGAAGCCTGACGTGCTGCAGTCCATGGGGTCGCAAAGAGTCAGACACGACTGAGCGACTGAACTGAACTGAATCAGTCATTGCCTTGGTGACCTTAGATAAATCATTTAACTACTGCAGTCTTCAATTTCCTGTTCCAAACATGAGATCACAATCCTTTTACTGAAGCTTCTTGGTTGCTATGGGGGAAAACATGAGATAATACACATGTCAGCATTTTGAAACAGATAGAAGTACCATGCAAATTAATGTAAGGTTGGAGATAAACCAAGATTAAAATCATGTATTCACTTATTCCTCTGACAAATCTTCAGAGTCTGCAATATGGAAAACCCTATCCTAGATATTCAAAGTATACAATGACAGTTAGAGTTTACTGGGTGACAAGTGAAGAGAAGGGGAGAGAGGTACATATAAACTACACATTTAGGTAAATATAATGGCAGAATGTCTTGTGAAGATGTAAGGCGTGAAGTAGAGGAGAGAGGGAGAAATCAGGAAGGTTCAGGTGGCATTGGAATTGAATCTGAAAAATGAGTGTGATTTCTGCACTTGGAGGTGAGAGGAACAGAGGAGAAGGAAGTTGAATGGGGGACAGAACCCCATGGCCAGACCACAGATACAGCAGAAGTGATTTTTCTCTCCTGGAATCACTGATGAAACAACTAGCAATAGAAGAAGGAGAGGATGGTTAAGAACTTTATGATCTGAATAATTTCTTTTTCTAGTCCAGAGAATTTGAAAAATGTGTTTGAAATATACTTAGGCTTTCTGCTCCTTATCAGTGGACAGATATGAGCTTTTGCAGGACTAATCAGCCATACCTTTTTGACTTTTGAATCTCTCTATACCATACAAAGGCCGTGATGCCTTAAAGGAATCCTTGTGGGCAACTTTATCTCCTAGAAATTGTATTCACTTTAATTTAATGTCAGAATGTTTAAGCAATATTAAAATAAGTGAGGTCAAGAGATCATAAAAGGAAAGATTTCATTATGAGGGAACAAAACAAGAGATACAGCGAAAGAATAGATCCCTTAATATACCAGGAAGGAAATATTAGCTTATTTCCTTCCTATTTACTTAATAGAGTGAGAAGATAATAGAGGAGAAGAAGGAAATGTGAATGTATCAGGGTGGTGGATTGTAACCAGAGGAGGATACTAAGGCATGCCAGGAACCTTGATGGCCACAGTCCTGGGGAAGGCACAGCCATAACTTGGATTCAGATGATTGTTGTCACTCAGAAATGCAGGCATTTACCTGAATTTACCAGATATAAGAAATGTAGTTACCAGATAGAGGAAAGTGTGTGTAAAAATGGCTGCAATTTTTCATGCATCCAACATCCACTCCCCTTTGCAAAGGGCCTTTCTACCTTCTCCCATCAAGGGATGAAACCTATTCTTCCACCCTTGAAACCCAGATTGGCTTTATAAATTACTTGGCAAATAGAACACTGGAAAAGTGACAAGATGCCGTTTCTTTTTTTTTTTAAAAAGCGTTTTTTAAAATAAATTTATTTGACTGCTGAGGGTCCTAGTCACAGCCCACGGGGTCTTCCTTGCAGCGCATGAGCTCTCCAGTTGTGCTGCTTGGGCTTGGTTGCTTCGGGGACTTGGGATCTCAGTTCCCTGACCAGGGATTGGACCCGTGTCTCCTGCAGTGCGTGCTGGATTCTTAACCACTGGACCACCAAGGAAGTCCCTGACAAGGTGCCATTTCTTGCATGCTTCCTCTCACATTCTTGAAATGCTGCCCAACCACCATATGGACAAGCCCAGGCTAACTTACCTGGAGAATGAAAGACCATGTGGACTAGAGTTGAGTTAGCCAAGTTGTCCTTATCTAGAGATGTGACAGTGTCCAGCCACAATCAGCAAAGCCTATAAGTGACTGCTGATAGAGAACAACACCCAGCCAAGACTGGAGAATCACCCAGCTGAGCCCAGCCTAAACTGCCAATCTGCAGCGTTTCAAGCTAAATAAATGGTACAAGCCAAACAAAATATGTCTGCAGACTGAATCCAGCTATCAGGCTACCAATTTGTACTCATGTTCTGCCCTTGCGTGCTTTCCCTAAGCTGTCTAAAGACCTGGCTAGAATCTCATTAGATGAACAGTTTGTCATTTTCTCTTTCTCTTAGGAAATTATGACTTCATAGTCTATAGCTACCCTTCTTGTTTCCCCTCTGCCATTGCATCCGTTTTTCCTCTTCATTTTCTAGTCTGAGACTGTCTCTAGTTACTGCACCCCAGTGCTTACTCTAATGTAGAACTTATCTTCCAGATCTAACCCTCTGCTGTCCATCTTCACATCCACCTCTGAGGCTGAGGTTTCAGAGACCCTAGATATCACCATTTTATAAATAACAGCTAAAATGGAAAGGTACGTGAATGGATAAGGTTATCATCATTGGATTGCTTCTCTCAATAAATCTGAGAATCTCTTTTTGCAGGGTGAGAGGGCACCAGTAAAATATTTATCAGCTATAAAATTGTTCCTAATAACCGCCTTAGGTAAAGTGGCTGTTGCCATGCAGACTCAGACATCTCACCCTTGATCCTCTAGCCTCCTCTCTTCCTTATGTTTCTCCCTGGTTGTCCTGGCTACCACATCCTTATTAGGTGTGAGTTTCCTCTATTTTTGTCCCCTTTCTAGTTTAGTATTATGTCTATATTTATGTGTTCCTCTCAGTAAATCCTTCCTCCATACATTTTTTGTTTTGTTAAGAAGATTCCAATACCTGTGATGGAACAGGTTGTAAATATAGGCACGTACATGTGCACAATAAAATAAAGTCCTAGATCTAGGTGTCCGCTCATTAGCTTTCTGGACAGTGTTTCTGCAGAGAATTATATTTTATGTTGAATCTGAGAGTGAGTGCACTTGTGTTCCGAAGCTCGTGTCACTGTAGATTTGTAGGACAAACCATTCAAAATTCTAGTTTTGTTTCAAAGGCACATTTCCTTCGCGTGGGATTATTATCTTTTTTTTTTTTTGGTGGCTGGTTACAGTAAAATTCAGATTGTAGCTGAAGAAATATTATGATTGTGTTAGCTGATTAGTTACATATTTAGATGACTGAAATTAGAAATTATGTGACAACAATCCTGATTCTCATTAATTGGGCAGACCTGTTCCCAGGATACATTTGAAGGGATGTCGTGATGGCAGGTGCCAACTCATTCTGTGTTACTCACTCTTTATTACTCATGTTTTGATCTTTATTAACAAAAAGTTGGTTCCACACTTTCATGCTAAAATGATTGGCTTATTCACCACCCCACCCCCAAAGCTTTTGCATTTTTGAGTTTTGTTCTTTCAAAAAAAAAAAAAAACTTTCCATTTTAATTCCATGAGGCTGATGAAATAGAGTTGCTGGCAGCATGCAGTGGAGGCTCTCCCCGCAGTGCTCTCCAGACACCATCTCCGTCGTTGGTGTTTAAGTCACCCTTCCTGAGCTCAGAAGCTCCTCTCTCTCACAATGGAGGAAAAGCACCATGCTCGTGGACTCGGCCAGAAAGGGGACATCTAAACATCAGGCTCTAGGAAAGCTCAGATGAGCGTTTGCAACGCGATTTTAAAGAGAGCAACCCTCTTCTTGTAAGTTAGGTCTTAGAGGAAAATAGAATACACTGCACTACATACAGATATGGCTGGCAAAGGGCCCTGGAAGCAGGTGAATATAGGAAGCCTGGGGCTGTGAAATGGAATCTGGAATTGTGTTGGAGCTTATGCTGTTTCAGGTGAGGGGAGAGGCAGGCTGACCCGAGTGTGAGATGAAATGCAGGTTCTCATATATTATGTTCCAAACCTCTCCTCTTAGCGGGACCAGCCCTGTTTCCAGCAGTTATGGGGAAGTGGGAGAGTTACTTGGGCTGTGTGCTTTATTGACTAGAGACCAAATGGGGCCACAGATGTCATAATCTCCCTATTATCACTTTGTCGAGCACTTCTTGGCCTCCCTTCATTATTTTGCTTCCCATTAGCAGTTAGAAGTAGCTGCTTTATAGGAGCTGAACGCCGTTGAGGCCCTTTGGCAGCACTTCTGCATGTGGGGAGCCAGCAGGAGGACGAACAGGAGCACAACCCCTGTGTTTCCAAGTCACGTGGATGCTCGCCTCGCCTCTCCCTTCCCTGCTCCGGGGACATTTCTTTCCCATGAGAGAAAGACAGCTATCTCAGTCCTTTTTAATTCTCCAGACCAGAGGAGAAAGGCATAAACTCCGGAGGGTGGGAGGCAGGTGAGGGCTGTGTGTCCCGACAGGGAAGGTTATTGCGGATCACGTACCGCCCTCCAGGAGCAAATGCCGCCCAGGACGGCTCCCCGCCGGGTGCGTGCGCCCTGCAGCTCCCCATGACCCGGCCGAGTCGGGCAGGCCGTCGATTTTACACTCTGAGCGTTCATGCTCTGGGCCCAGCTCTGTTTCAAGGAGTCTCTTCTCTGAGACTCACCTAACCCGGGCTTAGAAAGTTACTCTTTTATCAAGGAAGCCATACCTGATACATAAAGCACAATATTCAAAATAGGCATTTCTGACAGATAGCTGTGTTGCCTTGGATAATTGTGGTACATGATCCCTTCTACTCTTTATGACGTTACAGGTTTGGGTTCTTTGGGCATGAATGAGAGTGAATTTAGTTTTGTTTCCTATTCTCAATGCTAGTAGTGCAGGTTGTGTGTATTTACATGGTGGCACTAGTGGTAAAGAATCCACCTACAGTGAAGGAGATGTGGCTTCAGTCCCTGGGTTGAGAAGATCCCCTGGAGGAGGGCAGGGTAACACACTCCAGCGTTCTTTCCTGGAGAAGCCCATGGACAGAGGAGCCTGGCGGGTTATACAGTCCGTGGCCACAAAGAGTTGGACACGACTGAGTGACTAAGCGGTCCTAGACGTAGCAAACAGATTCCGTGGGATGCAGGGCCCAGTACAGTGCCTGTCACAGTCAGGCTCAAAGTAACTTACTGCCGAGTAGCTAAGTGTATGAGCTTGACTACACCATGTACCAGCTGGACAAGCCTCAGTTTCTTTTGTCTTTATGGGCCTGGATCATCATAGTAACTCTGTATGACTGCCCTGAATAGTTAAATGAGATTATGAATATAAACCTCCTAATTGTAGCAGTTAGTTATTTAAAGTGTTGTTTGTTTTTTCCCTTTAATCCTTCTCTTCCTTCCTGCCGGCTTTAAGCTGCTCAGGGAATAATGGGTGCAAGTGTTCCAAAGCATCTACACAAATACAGCCCGACTTTATTGTCGTCTGGTGGGTCCTGGTGGACAAGTGTAGAAGCGCACTGGCTGCACGTAAGGCCCATTTGAAAGACTTCCTGTTATCCCACCGGGCAAATGAGCCTGGGAAGCTTCGTGAAGTCTGCCTAATGGTGCTTTTGTCAGAGCCTTGGGAGAAAGAGAGGGAAAACTCAGCAGGCATGCACAGTGTTCGAGAGTTTCACCGGAGGCCTTAGCTGCCTTGGCCACCTGTGTTGCTAGCAATTATTGTGTTTTCAAATGATTGACCAGCCACCCTGAGCATCCAGGACTAGGAAGATGTGGCTTTTATCCTCTCTAGACATCATGCTCTGCTGGAGACGAGCCCACATGCACATGCAGAACAAGCAAGTTTGAACAGAGTTGCATTTTCAAAAGCTGTTGGAAAAAAGAGTATGCCTTTTGGTCTCTTTTCCACCGGGATGTTTATAGACTGTTGAGAGTGAGGAAGTATTTGTGTGTGTTTGTGGAGAATAAAGAGAGAAGGAAGGAGAAAGCTTCATTCCAGGGAGAAAGAAGGAGAAAATCCCAATCAGAGGCTGGAGATGGTAGGGCAGGAAGGAAGACGAATGGGAAAGCTAGCTGAGAGCCTGAGGTGCCCGGAGACTGAAAAATGAAAATGACCCTGCTTCTATAAAAGGAGGTTCTTCCCTGGTGGCTCAGATGGTAAAGAATCTGCCTGCAGTGCAGGAGACAGGGGTTCAATCCCTGGATTGGGAAGATCCCCTGGAGGAGGGAATGGCAACCCACTCCAGCATTCTTGCCTGGAGGATTCCATGGACAGAGGAGCCTGGCGGGTTACAGCTCACCGGGCTGCAAAGAGTCGGACACGACAGAGCGACCAACACTTTCACTTTCTATAAAAGGAGCCAAGAACAGGACTCGGGGAAGGAGAGAGTGATGGTAGACCCAGGAGCAGCAGGAGAGGACAGCAAAAGGCATGGTGGCTGCACACAGCAGGGGCACGTCGCAGCCTCCTGGGGGAGATGAGCGGGTGTCAGTAACAGAGAACGTCCTCTGCAGGGGCCGGGGTGAGTGTGAGACAGACAGCAGATGCACGCAGCGGGGAGCAGAGAGGCATCGCAGAGCCGGGCAAGCAGAGAAATTAGGGATGGAAAAGACCTGTTAGGTCACCCCTGCTTGCTACCGCTGCTGGTGCCTCTTGAGTTCCTTTGTCTAGCAGCTATTTTCAAATGTCTTCCGGATTACTACACCCACTCCTTCCCCTCCAACGCTTTGCCAGAGGAGAAGATTTTTTTCCATAACCCTGAGTTTCTGAATATACATAGAGAATACATAAAGAAGGATGGGAGAAAGATGAAAGAGAGTGAGGCCCTGAATGCAGAAGCACACACCTGTTTGGTGCTCATGAGGCTGCCGCCTCTCCCACGGGGGCCGTCTACAAAGATAAGGATGCACAGAGTTCCAAATGTTATTTAGATAACTGTTCGGTTCTTGATTTGGGGGGGGCAAGAGGAGGTGAATTTTAAGGGATAAGTGGTAGAGAACATGAAGTGGGTTGGGGAGCTGTGGCCAAGAGGGAAAGACAGGAAGGGCAGGAGGAGAGGAAGCCTTCTTCCTTCTGGAGGTGAGAAAGTTGTGGGCGTACACTGGGAGGAGAAAGGGTGGGAAGGGG
This sequence comes from Cervus canadensis, assembly GCF_019320065.1. Classification (NCBI taxonomy): domain Eukaryota; kingdom Metazoa; phylum Chordata; class Mammalia; order Artiodactyla; family Cervidae; genus Cervus; species Cervus canadensis. The sequence continues at coordinate 45,649,913 of NC_057406.1, forward strand.
CCAGAGAGAATATAAAGATTTATTCTGTCATCTGCTTTGAGAGTTTAGGGACCATGAGCCGTGGTCAGGAGCATTTTACAACTAGTACAGTGGTCCTCAGGCTTCCCTGGTGGTTCAGTCGGGAAAGAACAGCATGCAGTACAGGAGACCCAGGTTTAATGCTTGGGTTGGGAAGATCCCCTGCAAGAAGCCATGGCAGCCCACTCCAGTGTTCTTGCCCGGAGAATCCCAAGGACAGAGGAGCCTGGTGGGCGCCGAGAGTTGGACGTGACTGAAGCGGCTGAGCATGCCAGCACACGCATGGTGGTCGGTGCTCAGTAAAGTCCCCAGGACTTTCATGACCTGGACCCTGCCTGCCTTTTCTGTCTCTTCCAGTTCTCCCTCCTGCTCCCTCAGTCTGCTTCAGACACACTGTCTTTTTCTGGTTCCTTCCTGCTTCTGGCTTTGGCTCTCTGTCTGGAACATGCCTCTCCTGGCTGTGGGCATTGCTGGCTGTGTCTCAGCATTTAGATTTTACTTGTACATATTATATCTCTCGCAACTAGAGTGAAGCTTCTGGAGGATAAGGATTTTGTCTGTCTTGTTTTCCATTTTATCCCACAGTGTGTGTGTGTGTGTGTTCAGTATAGTGCCTGGAGCATATAACAGTCCCTCAACAAATTTCTGGAGCTTTTGAACGAGTGATGATTGAGTAACTTTTCAGACAGTGTAGAAACGAAACTGTCATGCAGTATTTGGAAGACTTTTTTTTGAAAGCAACTTTTTTTGCCTGCTCCGTAGGGCTTATGGGATCTTAGTTCCTGACCAGGGATCAAATCCAGGTCCTGAGCAGTGAGAGTGCAGAGTCCTGACCAGTGCTTGTTGCTCAGTCACTCAGTTGTGTACGACTCTTTGAGACCCCGTGGACCACAGCACGCCAGACCCCCCTGTCCTTCACTGTCTCCTGGAGCTTCCTCAAAGTCATGTCCATTGAGTTGATGATGCCATCCAACCATCTCATCCTCTGTCACCCCCTTCTCCTCCTGCCTTCAATCTTTCCCAGCATGAGGGTCTTTTCCAGTGATTTGGCTCTTTGTACCAAGTGGCTAATGTATTGGAGCTTCAGCTTCAGCATCAGTCCCTCCAATGAATATTCAGGGTTGATTTCCTTTAGGATTGACTGGTTTGATCTGGACTGCAAGGGAATTCCCTCTTTGGGAGATTTTGTGGATCAGACTATTTCTGCTTAAATATAATATGACTAGAGCGAATCCAAGGGGTATGGTAACATCTTTTACCTTTTTCTTTTTCCCAATGTCATCTCTCTCTAAAGTACATGTGTTGGTCCAGCACTGCTCTTTTAAAGGAATTGCTAAGCCCTTCCTATTCTAGAAGCATTCTGGAGGGTTGGCATTTGCACTGGCTCTTCACCCTACATAGTAGTGATGCGAACATAATTCATGGATTCATCCTACCCCTTTCCAATTAGTGAGATGGGAAATCCCTTCCTCCTCTGGGTGGATTTAGACCTTTGACATGGCTGGTGCCTCTTTTTGAATAGATGATGACAAGTGATCCTTCATGTTACTGAGGAGGTTATTGTCACAGGTCTTTATTTTTTCATTGTACTTTTATCATTGGGTTATTGAGTCTAAGGTAGGTACAGGTGCAGATGATATGAACAGACTTCCTCATTTTACAGAGAAAGTGACTTGAGAAGGGGCCAGGCACAGTAACTGTCGGGTTTCACCACCACCAGACAAGTGAGACTTTATTGTTATGTGTACTCTTAAGATGAGAATAGGGGGATGCTCAGAGTTTGCAATGGTTCAAGCCAGCGAGCTTATACATGGCGTAATAAGAATTCAACCTCAGGTCTTCTTCTGACTCAAAAAGCAAGACCCAGAGACACAGGTTGAGAAGACATCAACATTTATGTAGTGCCAGAAGTCGTGGGAGTGGAAGAATCGATCAGGTAAATTATGTAGCATGGGGGAGAGAAGGGGATCTGAGAAGGAATCTAGTACATGTTAGCATTTAACATTCCTCTGTCCAGACAGAGGAAGGTGAGCCTGAGAAAAAGTAGCTGAGAAGAAGCAGAGACAGCCTGGGGAGGGAGAAGAGCATGGTGTCAGAAGCCCAGAGAAGAGAGTTTTGAAAGGATAGGAATGATCCAGAAGGCCTAATACTGCAAGAAATAGGATCAAAGGCATCCTGGTGGACAGTGTCCTGAGGGTTCGACAACATGAGGAGAGTAAGGATATGTGTGATGACCTTGTAGGTAATTAGTTGAGTAGCCAGATTTCAGTGAGCTGACATGAGAATGTGAGGTGTGAAATGAAACCGAGTGAATGCAGCTTGATGTTTGGCTGAAGAGGAAAAGGGGAGATGACTTGAGATCGACATAGGCTGTGTTTGTTTGTTTGTTTGTTTTTAAGATATGAGAGAATGACTTTAGTTTGAATGCTGTTAGGAAGCTTCCAGTAGAGATGAGAAGGAGAGGGTATGAGAAAGAGAAGATCATCAAGGGCTCAGACCCCTGAGTTCAAGAGGGAGTGAGTTTGCATTCCCCCAAATTAATAGGAATAGAGAGAGATTTAGAACCTAGGAAATAAAAATGCAAGCCTGATATTAAAAATCACCCATCTGTTTCCCAGAAAGTAAAATAATTCACATACAGATAAATCTCTCCTGTAGAGAGATAACCTCTCCATATTTTTTTTCCTTTGTAGCATTTATAACTTTTATTTACTTACCTTTGTTTGATTATTTTTGTTTCTCTTCTTTAGTGGAAATGCAGGATCCGGGGGCAGGGCCCGGCGTCAGAATAATGGCCTGAATATTTAGGAAACTTTCCCCTTGAAACAATCCTATTTGAAAATTAGGGTGATATTAAGACATACCTAACATTAAAAAGTTTTAAATTCATGTTGATAACTAAGAAAAAATAAGGAATCTATTTTTTAAAAAGTATGTGTGTGTGGACTTGAATCACATTGAACAAGTAATAAACCTAAGGGCATAAAAACAACAAAAAAAAGAATTCTCTCTTGAGCATGTGGAGCTCTTGAATCAAGCTCTTGACCCATGCCTCTCAGCTTGAAAATTTTCAAATTGGAAACTGTTAATACTAATTTGAAATAGGTAGAAGGTCCCGGATGGGATTCTTGAGGTGGAAATTTTGCACGTTTTTCTCTCTCTCCTCTCTCTGTCTTCTCATCTCTCACTAGCTTACCTCCACTCAGAGACTGAACTTGGCACAGCCTGGAAGAAGCCTGGAGCATGCACCTGCTCTTGACGTGTTTGCTGGTGTGATTCAGAGGGCTGACATCTGCCCCTCAGCTACCAGAGCATGTCCAGGAAGCCAGATCTTTCCCTTGAGAGAAACTTTTTGTTTTACTGATCACCAACTGATCCTTGAAACCAAATAATATGAAATGCTGCATTGTTTTTTTTTCCCCAGCCTCACAAAGAGATGGGTGCCTTGGGACCGTGTGAGGAGTGTAGTGAGGGAGAGGGCGGCTTGCATGTAGCGGAGCACGTTTCCAGTTTATAATCAGGGAGCACTATCAGACAGTGGCATATTCACAGCCTTGAAGGGAGTCAAGGCTTGATTTAAATTCTGTTCTGTTCCATGTAGGCTGGTGACCTTGGCCTGAACCCAAGCATTGGCTTCCTCTTATGGAAAGTAGAGGTTTTAGGCATTCATAGCGCTGTGAGGATTAAATGGGATCATCCATGCACATTACCTAGAAGAGCTTCAACAAAGGTGAGGATTCTCCACAGGCTCATTGTATTTTGTACTCTAGGTTTCTCTGCTCCCCCAGTTCTGTTTTGAGTGAACAACACTATTAAATAGGTATTTTTTCAAGTACAGTTATCCCTCCATAACCACAGTTTCTTCATCCATTCATTCAACCAATCGCAGATCAAAAATATTCAGAAAACAATTCCAGAATATTTCAAAAAGCAAAACTTGACTCTGCTACAGATTGACAACTATTTACAAAGCCCTTTTATTGTATTTTCAGTATTTGTACAGCACGTACCTGATTTATCGCGTTTACCTTGTTGTTTCAGGTGTTAAGTCCTGTCCAGTTCTTTTGTGACGCCACAGACTGTAGCCCACCAGGCTCCTCTGTCCATGGGATTTCCCAGGCAAGAATGCTAGAGTGGGTTGTCATTCCCTCCTCCAGGGGATTCTCCCTGTGCTATGTATCAAAAGAGATGGTTTAAAGTGTATGGGAGGTATACATATATCCCCCCTTTTATGGTTGATCCATGTTGAGGTTTGACAGAAAACAACAAAATTCTATAAAGCAATTATCCTTCAATTAACAAATAAATTTAAAAACGTTTATGGGAGGATGTGCATAGATTATATGCAATACCATGCCGTTTTATATAAAGGACTTGAGCACCTGTGAATTTTGGTATCTGTGGGGGATCCTGGAACCATTCCCCCATGGATACAAAGATATGACTGTAATGAGGAACTGAGGTGAGGAAAATCGAAGGAGAATTAGGAGTTGGGGGCAGAAGATGGATTCAGTTTGGAGTGTGTTAATTTTAAAATGCCTTTTTGACTTTCAAGAAAGGAGCTAGCAATCAAAACTTCTGAAGAGATGTCAGTCTATAAGTTATTAATGTGTTGATGGCAGTCTATATAATGTACATACATATATATACAAATATGTACATATACATATAAATACATATATAGTGTATTTAGTTGGTGGGAGTGAAAGAAACTCCTTGAACCCAAAGGGTACCATCAGGCCAGCCAGTCTGAGAATGAGGTGCTCTAGGAGGCTGAGATAAGTGGTGCAGGGAACCACAAATACCAAAGGAAGAAGAAATTTTAAATAGCAGTATCATCACCATGCCAGATGCAGCAGAGTAGTTCACTAAGATGGTAGAAAGTGTCCCTTAAAGATGCTAAAATATGGAGCTCATGGTTGAACATGATGGCAGCGTTTCCAATGAAGCAGTGAGGACAGAAGCCAGAACACTGTGGGCAAGATGGAAAGTGAGGAGGTGGAGACAGTGCGTGTCAACTACTTTCCCAACAAAGAGGGTCACAACTGCAGGAGGAGGCAGGACCACTGTGAATGTCTTGTGGTGGAAGGCAGAGGCCTGAATGTGTTCATAATCAGAAAGGAAGGAGATTTGAAGAAGTTTAAGACCTAAGAAAAGGAGAGTACTTTTCAAAGAAATTGAGGGAGGTGGGAGGGTATTGGATTAGGAGCATAGGAGATGGGGATGGTGTTACACACCGCATAGGGGTAACTTGTGCTCTGGGATTGGAGGAACGGGGATAAGGATGGGTGTGCAGGCAGGGGGATTTGACAAGGGAAAGGATGGTGGGTTGATGAAGCTCACTGCTAAGAGTACTGCTGGATTTATTTTTTCTTTATCCACTGGGAGTGGTTGGGGGTTCCCAGGGGCTCAGTGGTAAAGAATCCACCTGCCAAGCAGGAGACACACTCTGATCTCTCAGTCGGGAAGATCCCCTGGAGAAGGCAATGGCACCCACTCCAGTATTCTTGCCCAGGAAATCCCATGGACTGCGGAGCCTGGTGGGCTACAGTCCGTGGGGTCCCAAAGAGTCAGAGACAACTTAGCAACTGAGCATGCACACAAGATGTGGTGGCATTTTGGAATGGTATTGAAAGGTTTAAGATTTTTAGGGATTTTGAGATGAATCAGGAGTTTGCTTAGCTCTGGACCACTCGCCCCCTGGTGGCTTCCCTGCTGGTTCAGACAGTAAAGCATCTGCCTGCAATGCGGGAGACCCGGGTTCGACCCTGGGTCAGGAAGATAGCCTGGAGAAGGCAATGGCAACCCACTCCAGTACTCTTGCCTAGAAAATCCCATGGAGGGAAGAGTGTGGTAGGCTACAGCCCATGAGGTCACAAAGAGTCAGACACGACTGAGCAACTCACTTTCACTTTCAGACCATTTATTCACAAAGCATTTGTTCTCCAAGTATGTGAAAGGCATCCACATGTCTAGGTACCACCCATACTATGGCTCAGGCTTCTGAGCTATGGCCTCTACGTTCTTTGCTTTTTTTTTTTTTTCAGTGGCCAACCTTAAGCATTTACGAATGTCAAGAACGAAAATCCCACGGACGGATAAGCCTGGTGTCCATGGGGTCGCAAAGAGTTGGACACGACTGAGCGACTTCACTTCTAGAGACCGAGTCAGTGATGGAAGTCACATAGTCCCATTCCTCATGGAGCTTTCAGGCTGGTGAGGGTAAAAACAAGCTGAATATAAATTACAAATGGTGGTTAGACCTGTGAAAGTAAAACACAGGGCATGATGACAGGGGATCATAGGAGTCCCAGGCAGGGCTGCACAGTCAGGAAAGAGTTCCTCCACAAGGAAGAGACATTAACTGGAGAACTGAAGGGGGTGTCTAGAAAGTCACTCAATGGTGGGGGAACTGCTTGGTGGAGATAAGGGGAAAGCTTTCCAGGCAGAGAGAGCAAGGCGAACAGTTGTGCAAAGGGAACAGAGAGCATGATGCTCTTTTTCAAAGGAGGACGGTCAGTTGAGTCAAAGACGTGAAGAGAAACAGGCAGACTACTGATAGAGAGGGAAGCATGGCCAGACTGCACGGGGCCCAGTTAACTGCCCTTACGAAGAGCACAGTGAGACATCATCAAAGAGGTTTAAGCTGTGTGGGGGGATAGAAGAAGGGAAATGTGATCAGATTTTCTATTCAAACAAGGTACTTCTTATAGCTTTGTGGAGAACCGTGGAAGGGAACCAAGAGTGAAGAAGCAGGCGACGCTGTAATTGTCCCAGGAGAGAGGATGGAAGTTCGGATGCGGGTGGTGACAAGGGCTATGGGGAAGAGAGGACTGACTTCAGATCTCTTTTTGGAGGTGGGATTAGCTGACGTAGACATGTAAGAGACAGAGTGCTTTCCCATGGTTCTTGCCCACTGCGCTCAGGTGACTTAAGTCCCTGGTTCTCTGTTGTCCACAGCATTCTCTGTCAATCTTCAGGAAAGTGCCCATTTTAATTAAGATTGATTTAAGCAAGCCAAGTCCCGAGTCACATTATTCTGATTCTTTGTGATGTCCAGTTATTTCATTGTTGTGTGGCAAGTCATTTAGTCACCCAAGCTTTAATATCTTATCTGTAAAGACAGAAATTCTTCCTGGATGGAAATTTTGGAATTCTATTGAGGGTAAATTAAGAGGACATGGTAAAGATGCATTTGAGGAGGTTAAATTCCAAAGTCAGTACTTAGAATCACCTATAAAGTATTCTTGCAACTAATCAAGCATATAGATCCAATCTTCTGGTTAAAAGAAAGTCAAGGGACAGTAGAACAAATTAATTAGTGTTCAGGAACAATCACATAAATTCAGCACATGGGATCTCCTATCGGACACTGAGCCTCGACTCTTAAACAGTTGATATCATTGAAAAAAAAGTGAAGAGATGTATCAGTTAAACGTGGTGAATCAAACTTGATTAGACCATGATCTGAAAAAACTAGCTCTAAAAACTGTACTAAGGACAATTGAGGAAATATGAATACCGATCACTTGGATTGTATTTAAGGAGTTATTTTTACTTTCATCAGATGTGGGGTTTCCCTGGTGGCTCAGCTGGTAAAGAATCCGCCTGCGATTCAGGATGCCCCGATTCGATTCCTGGGTCGGGAAGATCTGCTGGAGAAGGGATAGGCTACCCAATCCAGGATTCTTGGGCTTCCCCTGTGGCTCAGCTGGTAAAGAATCTACCTGCCATGTGGGAGACCTGGGTTTGATCCCTGGGTAGGGAAGATCCCCTGGAGAAGGGAAAGGCTACGCCAGTATTCTGGCCTGGAGAATTCCATGGACTGTATGGAATCAGTCCATGGGGTCCCAAAGAGGCGGACACGACTGAGCAACTTTCACTTTCATCAGGTGTGAGAGTGGGATCATGGTTATGTTAGGAGCACGTCTTGTTTCAGAAGCTGTATTTCAAAGGGGTGAAGTGGCATGATATCTGTAACTTTTAATGGTTATATAAAAAGAAAAATAAGAATGTAGAGATGGACAAGAGATTGAGAGATGAAGCTTCAAATATGGCAAAATAAGAACACTTGTTGTAGAAATTGGATAGATGTATTTTTATTGTCCTATTATTTCAACTTTTTTTTGAAGTTAAGTTTTCTATTTTTGGATTTGCAGCATGCATGGCTTGTGGCATCTTAGTTCTCTGACTAGGTATCAAACCTGGGCCCATAGAAGTGGAAGCACAGAGTCTTAACTACTAGACTGCCAGGGAATTCCTCCAACTTCTTTACATCCTTGGAAACTTCAGGTTGAAAAGTAAGCTCAAAAGGTAAAAATTGAGTATGAACAGCATTGCCAGATGAGTAGGTTGGTTTCTGTTTAGGCTTTGTATTGTATGAAAACACATGTACCTGAAAATACTAGATTCATCCTCAGCTAGGAAGGGGTTGACACTCTATGAGGTCCTTGGGGACCTGAACATTAAGGCCCAGCACACCTGGGTGTCCCACATGACCTGTGTAGGCTGATGTCCACCCACCACGGTGGTGGGCAGAAATACTTGTACAAGGCAAATTGCTAATTTCTCTCTCTGTATAATAATTTGTTTTGCCCAGCTGGTAGAGTTGACCCTACTATGAATTCAATACTTACACAATGCAACTACAGTGTGATTTATTTTTGGAAACTGCTCGGCACTGTGTATAATGCGGCAAACACTATTTTAATATTGTAACCCTTCATCATTCCAGATCAAAGAGCTCCTGTCTTTGTATTCTGTTTCCACTGACCTTCTACCGTCTGTCATCAGCATCTACTTCACATTCTAGGTCTTCTTTTCCTTAGAAACCATGAAGGAGGGTGAAATCTTAACCATATGTTTGATTTCTAGGTCACGTTGTTACAGGTTAATAGTTGTGAGTTTTCTGAGAAGGGTTGGATCCAGGGGATAGGGGTGAGGGGAGCTGAAGTTTTGAGAGGCTGTCTTTGAGAAAAATAATTCAAAGTTACAAATACAAAAATTTATATGAAAGTGAATATCTATTTAGAATGAAAAAAAGGAAAGCACAACAAATTAAAGTTTTTTAAAAAATATCTAAGTTCATAGACATCGTAAGCTCCATAAAATTAATAACTTAAAAACCCTAACTTCCTCACATGTACCTATAATGCTTTTCCCCCAATATTTTTTGCTTTTAATATGACCACAATTTTACAAAATCATTTTCTATGGAAAAAACAAACAGATAATCCTATTCTTCCTCTAGCACTCATTATTGAAAGATATGAAAAGTTTCTTTCATCTTAAAAGTTTGTTATTGGTAATGTCAGATACGTTATTGGAATTACTGTTGAATGTAGAAAAGCCTCTATGAAGTTTCTTGCAGAGATGGACTGTAAGACTTCAGGCCATTTCAAGTTTTTCATGTGCAGTGACTGATCACAAATTCTCTTCGAATTGAGCAGCATTCATTAACCAGTTTTTCATCAATGTTATGATGAGTTTTTTGTCAGCACTGAAATTTCATGTCACCTGGGTGAGTCAGTGTATGAGCAGTAGGAATATTTCTGCAAGCCATTCCTATATTAGCATAGCTAGCAATAACTCAAATATATACCAACATGACACATAAATATATTCTACTAAACCAGAACTACATGTATCCTCAAGTCCACCTCCCCTTCCTACCAAAGTCACTAACCACTCTGACACCACCAGACACAGGGAGAAGTGTGGTGGGAAAGTTAGAAAGAGATAACAGTGATAAAGCTATATGATTTTTGCAGATTTCATAAAAATATATGAAGCTGCCAGCACACTGCTATTAGAAAGGATCTGTGAACACGGTGGCTCAGTGGTAAAGTTGGCTGTGACTTAGCAACTGAGCATGCGTTCACGCACATGAACATGAAGGCCCTGAAGTTTAACTCATTAGCTTTCTGATAAGTCGTACTATGCTTAAGATAAGCTTTTCTCCATTTCACATAAACTTATAGTATCAAGTAAAGTTTTCTGCTTACAATGGGCTCCTAATAGTTAAAGCTGATTTCAGAGAGAATGGCTTATGTAGTATTGGCTGTGTCATTTAAAAACTTCAAATAAAATAGATCATGAAGAAAATATTTTTCAAATATGATTATTCCAACTTCTCTCCGTATAAAATATATCTCCAAGAATCCTTTGGTGCTATAGTTTTCAAGCTTGGCTTCACACTAGATTCTCTTGAGATGTTTTTAGAAAAATATCAATGGGAGTAACATGGACAATGGTATTTTTTTTAAAAGCTCTCCAGGTGATTCTAATGTTCACCTAGAAATTGATGTTTAGCTGATTCTAATGGCTGAAATTCCTTCTTTACATTTTTTTCTTTTATTTTTTGCTTAAATGTCAAAATATTATTCTAGTTCTCCCAGGACTCTTTTGAATGAAATATAAGGGTATGATATTCAGGAAATGAGTTAACCCATGCTTAGTAGTATAGGCATTATGTAAAATATATCTTTGCTAGAAAGGAACTCTTCTGGTAAAAATTCCTGTTTATGTAGAAGGCAGTACCACAGTGGTGTGCTGACAGGATGAGATATGAACCAGATGATGTGAACAGCTCCTAATTAAAAATAAAATTAATTTTCTACTGAGCATCCTCTGTTGTACTTGAAGGCAAATGCAATTTTTTTCCTATAATAAAAGGTGCCTTGAAGGGGTCAGCTGCAAGGATATTTCAAACAGAAAAGTGTCCAGCATAATAAATCCATTCCAGCTCATCAGACACCCACGCTTTCTCAGCCTGGCTCAGGTCACCTATGGAGCCGGGCCGAGCGACCAGCTGGCTGCAGCTCTCATCTCCTATCAGGGTGGATTGTGCATTACAAATGTTTAATATCTGCTTGTTCAATCTGTCCACCTTGAATATATTGCTCTTATTTCTCCTAAGATGGCTAATTTGAATAATAAATATAATAACTTTTATGATCAAAGAAAATTAGAATTAAGAACATTTTCATAAGTGAGATATTTAATGCTTTCAAGTTATTTAACTGTGCGTGAATACAAGCTTAATCTCCATCTTTTCTTAGAGTTTTTTTTTAACACTGAGAAAGTTCTTCATGCCCAACTCACCTAGTTATTTCACTCCAACCTTCAATATTAATCAGTAAAAGCCTTTTTATATGTATTTAAAACTATGCACTATATGTACACAGTCCTCTTTAAGTTTGGAAAGTAATCTTACCCTAATATAAAGAACTTACCTCAAGGTGATACTGGTCCATGATAGCCTGATTTCATAGGCTTAGAGCTGAAGGGTTTGAAAGTGGTTTCCAGTCTCAGAAGGATTTATAACATAGTGGAAGGAAAAAAACAACATAAAGAATGTCAAACAGAAATAAATTCTATAATAAAAAAAAGTAAGTATTTGAACCTGCTCTATGCCAGAACCAAAACATTTCTTCCTGTTTGATCTTTCAAAACTCATAGGGCAAGGAGGTCTTAAAGTTGTAATGAGAGCATCTCCCATCAGATCTATATTTCTTACAGCAGGAAATAGGGCTGCCAGGTACATTCTTAGCTGATGAAGAGGGAAAGGCTTCTCCATCCGAGGGGAGAAAGAGAAGCCAGAAGTAGAACTGGATGCATCAACAGCAAGTATTCCTATAAGAGAAAGTGGGAGTAAGCAAGGAAGTGTAAAGTCAGTTGCAAGAAACGATTTCTGAATAATAAGCTACCTTTAACTTCCTCTTTACTTAGAATGAGAGATGACCTGGGTGAGAGGGTCTCAAGACCTCTCCAAGTGACCCAGAGAAATCTTCCTAAAACTTGAAACCTAATCACTTCTGCTTAACCTCTACTTAAAACCCTACAATGTCTTCCCCTAACTTTCCAAATGAAGCACACAGGATGAGAGATTATTTTTTAAAATATAAGCCCTCTGCCTTCCCCTCCAACTTTATTTTCCCCCCTTTCTTCCTCAACACATTCGAATACTTGTAGACACACACAGACACACATACACAGCATCATGGTTCTTCAGGCTTCTCTGTTTTTGCACGTTCTGTTTGCTTTTCCTTGTTTGCTTGACAAACTCCTCCTTCCCCATGAAAACCTTGCTTAGGAGTTGTCTCTCTGTGAGGTTTCCTCTGAACTCAAATTAATGATATTAATCTCACCCATATCAGTAAGTCCTCTTCTAGAATTTCATAAATTCCTCTGTAGGTGTACAATGCTGTTTTTCTACCTAGAGGATAAGCACCTTAGGGTAGGCACCATTTTTCTTCTCTAGTACATACTATGGACCAATACAAAGGCACTCAATAATTGTTCTGTTACACAGAAGGGGCTAAAGTGTATTGTTTCCATTCCCCCTCACTCATTCTGCTCTCTCACACTGGGTGAGCTCCCAGGATCACAGTTGAACACACACCTCTTACACAAGTTCATTAGCTTATTCATAATTCCACTTGGATACAAATGTAAGCATAACAGCCCATATTTAACTCTTAAGTTTCCACTGGGTATCTCTGTCATTGCTTTTATCATATTATTTCCCAAAAAGCATACCTAGAAAGACAATTATAGACTATGTTGGTATAAATAAGGCCACAAATTCTTTACCACTCTTCCCTTTGAGAGGAAGAGTAACGTTTCTCCCCTTGAGTGTGGGCTGGCCATATTGGCATTTTGACCAATAGAATATAAAAGAAGTTATATTCTGGAGTTGCTGAAGCTGGATCATGCTTTGAAGCTTCTTCTTCACCTCTTTAGAACACTCCAAGAACTTTGAGCCGTCATGTAAGGAGTCTGAAGGGCCCATGTACAGGTGTTCTGAGGGACAGACCCAGTGCTGCCTTACTCGTCCAAGGGGCTGACATGGGGATTAATCCTTCTTGGATCTTCTAGACCATTTCATCTGCCAGCTCAGTGAAAACTGTGAAGTGACCTCTGTGTACACAACATAGAACAGAAGAATCACCAACTGAGCACTGCCTAAATTCTTGGCCTACAAGTTTATGCAACAACAATTACATAATTGTTGTTTTAAGTCACTTAGTTTTGGCGTGGTTTGTTACACAACAGTAGATAACTTGAACACAGCCACTTTCTCCCCACTTACGCTTAATTGCTCACCACCCTTATTGACTGAGTCACATATAGAAGGATTCTTGCTCTGCATTCTTAAATTATAGGATAAATTTATTGATCCCTTTTCCCTATCTCAGTTGAAGCCTATTTTCTATTTTTTTCTCAGATAATGAACTCTCTGTCTGACTCATTCATTCTTTTAAACTTTTGATCGACTGGTTTGTTTTTTTGTTTGTTTATTATGGCTGAATCTTGTGACATGAATAATCTTGGTTTCTTGACCAGGGATGAAACCCTCACTCCCTGCAGTGGACGTGCAGAGCCTTAACCACTGGACTACCAGGGAAGTCCAATCTTGACTTTTTCTTTAAAATTTCCAGACATTTCTAGCTTTATTATTCCCTTCATTTTCTTCTCCCCCACTAGACTCTCACCTCTGTTTTGTCATTATTATGGACATCAGTAATTCCTGAATCTCCTTGCTTTTCTCAAGATAGCTCCATAGTATAACCCAGCAACCAAACTGATAATAAGTATTTAAATGGACAATTTAAAAAATGTTGGAGACTCTACATCCCTGGAGGATTTTAAGATAAGATATGTAATAGGTTATCTATTGGGTGGGTGGTTTAAATAGTTCTCATCCCAGAATTAGAGAACCAGGATTAGACAACCTTTAATGATTCCTTTAAACTAGAAGATTCTAAAATAGATTCAGATGCATAGAGCCAGACACAGTCCTGAAACATGTAAGCTATTGATTTCTTGATAGCATCATTTGATGCCAAGTAAATAACTTCGCAAATCATGTTTCTGATATATATTTGGAGAATTTAATCTTTGAGGAACATGTTTTACTTTTTGAAAAGAGCTATAAATATGAGTTTCTTCCAACTATAATCAATGTTTATCACTATATTGATTTTCTTTCTGGTATTTTGCAATCTATGAACGTTTCTGAACTTAATCTGTAATTTTCCATTTCTGGTGTATTGAATTGTTGCTCAAAAGTGTTTTTTACCCACGTTGTGTATAAAAGAAAGAGGGGAAGAGAAATTTGCATTTTTACTTTGGTGACTAATTTGTGCACTTTAGCCATGAGTGGGATTCATTCCCCACTTGATAGCAAGATGATGTCCTCTTAGAATGTGAGGAGGAGGTAAAATTCTGATTATCTCTTTTCTGAATTTCTTTTCCTCAAGCAGCACTGCCAGGAATAATAGTTCAATTACTCATTATGTTGACCTTTAAAATGGCCTAGTTACCCCAGGAAACAGTTTTTGGCCGAAGTCATCAAGATTGTTTACATCCACCACCAAAAATAGTGGAAGTAAAGAGGTCTCTGCCTGTGATGTGTTGAACAGCCAGAAGAGAGCTGTCGGTGGTCCATGTCCTAAGGCAGGGGGAGTGGAACTAGGGCATGGATGGCAGCAGGGAGGCGTGCTGCGGGAGGTTCCCCCACCCCAATATCACTTGCCAGCTCTCACCAGTATGGCAAGACTTGCTAGCTGTAACTGAGAGACCTAACATCTATAAAGAAATTTTACTTTGAAGTCTAATTCAAGTGTGGTTGGAATCAGGTTGGAACAGCCTCACAGGGAGATTCCTCACTCCATCGGTATTATCAGAGGGAAAAGCAAAGTCACGTAGAATCTAAGAGCCAGAAGCCGACACCTGAGGGGAGCTGCCATACGACGCACAATGCACTGCAGAGCTCAGAACTGCACAGAAGTCCCCAGACTCGCGAAAGGGAAAGGGAGACGAGGCTGTGCCTTCAGATGGGAGAGCGCCCACAGGCGGAGAAGCTGAGAGAGGAGCTGCGAAGCCCATCAGCCTGAACAAACAGAAGCGGGAGCCACACCCGATGTCGCTCCTGCCTCTCCACTCACATCGCCGCGTGATGCCGGACAAGTCAATCCCTCAGGGTCTCCGTGTCCTCCTCTGTGAAAAGTTAACACCTATGGTTACTGCGAGGCCTCCCCTGATAGCTCAGTGGGTGAAGAATCTGCCTGCCATGCAGAAGACCCCGGTCCCATCCCTGGGTCGGGAAGACCGGCTGGAGAAGGGATAGGCCACCCACCCCAGTGCTCTTGGGCTTCCCTGCTGACTCAGCTGGTGGAGAATCCGCCTGCAATGCAGGAGACCTGGATTAGATCCCTGGGTTGGGAAGATCCCCTGGAGAAGGAAAAGGCTACCCACTCCAGTATTCTGGCCTGGAGAATTCCATGGACTGTATAGTCCATGGGGTTGCAAAGAGTCGGACATGACTGACTGACTTTCACTTTAAGATTATTGATATAGTAAATGCATTCATTTTTGCAGTGCTTAGAACAGAGTACTCAAGAAGCATTGATTTTTGTTAAATGTGTTATTATAGATTTCTAGAGTCCTCTTTGCTTTTATATTGTTTTGTGCATTCTGTACATGTTTTGTAGAGGTAATTATTTATGCATAACATTGCTCTACTGGCCAAGATAACTCTTAAACTACACAATAGTAGTATTACTTGCTCAGTTGTGTCCGACTCTTTGCGACCCTGTGGACTGTAGTCCACTAGATTCTCCAGGCAAGAATACTGGACTGGGTTGCCATTTCCTTCTCCAGAGGATCTTCCCGACCGAGGAATTGAACTCAGGTCTTCTGCCTTGCAGGCAGATTCTTTACTGTCTGAGCTATAGGGAAGTCCCTCGACAATAGAATTAAACTAGACAATAGAATTAATCAAACTCTCTTTTATTAACTGGGAGGGAAGCCATCTGACATATGAGCTGTCTCTGCCTACCTTAATGCCTGATAGCTGAAACCATAAAGGGGAAGCAGAACCAATAGAAAGCTGAAATAAACTTCCTAAAAGGTATCTTGATCTTTCAACCTTCTACATAATAGACTAAATATATAGTTCTGCTAACATTGGTAAGGAGCCTTTAAGACCAGAGACAAAATAATTTTTTCCAAGAATGTTTGAAAAATAGTGGCAGCTTGTTTTCCATGTAAACTGTCAACATCACCAGATCAGGGACAGCATCAATCATCCTTATCCTGCTCAAGGCCTAAGCTGGAATAGATGGTTGTCTAATCAGTTTTGTTTTGCTCAGCCAATATTTATTGAAAGTCTATTATATGCCAGGCATAGCACTCAACATCGAAGAAGACAACCAAAGCCCATTCCCTCATAAAGCTTATATTGCAGTGGCGAAGATAAATGATAAACAAAAAAGGAAATGACAGAGAGATAGAAAAATCATCTATCGATTGATGTTTAATGTAATGTCAGATGATAACGATTGCTGTGAACAAAGATAGAGCAGAAAGTGATTTGAGGCTGGTGACTAAGATTAGTGATCAGGGACAACCTCTCTGTTCATGAAAGACCTAGCTGAACAAGGGAGCTATGATTGGGAAAGAGTGTTCCTGGTAGAGGGAATGGCCCTCAAGAGTAATGAGGCCAGGGTGTCCTGAACCGAGAGGAGCAGAGGGAGGAGAAAGGATGGGGTTTCCAGGGCTGTGTGGGCCGTGGGGAGGCTTCACAGTTGACTCCTTGTTCCCTGGAGCCTTCAAGCAGTGGAGGAAAAGCATCTGACGTATGTTCAAAGGTCCACGCTGCGGCTGTGTGTGACACACCTGTTTCCCAGGGGATGGATGGGTGAGTTGGGGTCACAGAGCAGACCCCTAAGAACACTGCTGAGCACTTGGCTGCTCTGCCACCCGTGCGGCCAGGCTCTTCTGTGAGTCAGAGAAGACGCCTTTCCTGAGAAACCGGCCTGCTCCCTTCCTGGGTGGTGTGGACCTTGGCTTTTATCATCATCTTCCAGCTTTCATACACAGATTAAGGAGTCTTTCTTGAATTTTTTAGGGTATTATATCATAAAATATTATATTTTTGGCTTGTCTGTTAATAAACCCACTTGTATATCATTTAAATAAATTTACAGGTTGGATCACTGGGCTCTAACTATGCATAAAAAGTTAAAATCTGTTTATGTTAAATGATACAGTTGCATAAAAATTATTTTCTAGTACTTACCAATCACTGTCTAAAAATTTGCCTTAAATTGCTTTACTCAGAAGCAGAAGAACAAACAGGAGAGAAGAGACTTGACTGTGGTTTAACCTTAAAGAAACTGAGATTCCTCTTCCCCTAACTCAGTGGGTCCTTTAGCTATTCGATAGGACTGTGACATATGTCTTGGGCCCTAACTTAAGTAGTGAATGAAACTAACATAGCAGGCTTTCATGGGTTATTCCTGCAGATCTGGGTCTATTTGTGAACAAGATATAGCCTGGAACTAAATAAAACCTTTGACTGTGGATCATAAAAAAACTGTGGAAAATTCTTCAAGAGATGGGAATATCAGACCACATCACCTGCCTCCTGAGAAATCTGTATGCAGGTCAAGAAGCAAGAATTAGAACTGGCCATGCAATGGACTGGTTCAAAATTGGGAAAGGAGTACGTCAAGGTTGTATATTGTCACCTGGCTTATTTAACTTATATGAAGAGTACATCATGTGAAATGCCAGACTGGATGAAACACAAGCTGGAATCCAGATTGCAGGGAGAATAATCAATAACTTCAGATATTCAGATGACTCCACCCTTATGGCAGAAAGTGAAGAGGAACTGCAGAGCCTCTTGATGAAAGTGAAAGAGTAGGGTAAAAAAGCTGGCTTAAAACTCAACATTCAGAAAACTAAGATCAAGACATCTGGTCCCATCACTTCACGGTAAATAGATGGGGAAACAATGGAAACAGTGAGAGATTTTATTTACTTGGGCTCCAAAATCATTGCAGATGGTGACTACAACCTTGAAATTAAAAGATCCTTGCTCCCTGGAAGAAAAGCTATAACCAACCTAGACAGCATATTAAAAAGAAGAGACATTACTTTACTGACAAAGGTCCGTCTAATCAAAGCTATGGTTATTCCAGTAGGCATGTGTGGATGTAAGAGTTGGACCATAAAGAAAGCTGAGCACTGAAGAATTGATCCATTTGAACTGTGGTGTTGGAGAAGACTCTTGAGAGTCCCTTGGACTGCAAGGAGATCCAACCAGTCAGTCCTAAGGGATATCAGTCCTGAATATTCATCAGAAGGACTGATGCTGAGCTAAATTTCCAATATTTTGACCACCTGATGGGAAGAACTGACTCATTTGAAAAGACCTTGATGCTGGGACAGATTGAAGGCAGGAGGAGAAGGGGATGACAGAGGATGAGATGGTTGGATGGCATCACCGACTCAATGGACATGAATTTGAGCAAGCTCCAAGAGTTGGTGATAGACAGGGAATCCTGGCATGCTGTAGTCCATGGGGTCACAAAGAGTTGGACATAACTGAGCGACTGAACTGAACTGAATTGATAGCCTGGAACAAAAAGACATATCCAGATCCCTAAATCATAGTTATTTTAAAATTTGAATGCACCTCAGTAGGAAGACACAGTTTGAATACTAACTTAGGTGGCTAACCTCAGTTTC
Source organism: Cervus canadensis (assembly GCF_019320065.1). NCBI lineage: Eukaryota > Metazoa > Chordata > Mammalia > Artiodactyla > Cervidae > Cervus > Cervus canadensis. The sequence continues at coordinate 45,668,474 of NC_057406.1, forward strand.
TCCATCTGTAAAATGGAAATATTAGTACTCACCATGTCTACATATTCCAATATGTGCTGAAGGTTGTGTCTTTGCACTAGGCACATGGCTAGATTAGAGGAATATCAGGTAAAATAGTTTTGATTCCTACTTTTAAGAAGCTTATGACCTTTTTACATGTTTAGTTCATCAATGATTACACTGTGGGCCATCAAAGTTGGCAGATATTGCTCTGGGTGGGAGAGGATCTAGTGGCAAGAAGAAGAAAGCCTTGGGTATGAAGTGACATTTGAGGTGATTGTTCAAAGGAGGGATAAAAGAGTTTAGAAATCAGGGAGAGAAAACCTGAGCCAGAAACCAAGGGAAGACAAAGAATTCTAGGACGGGGTAGTGCAAGACTGTGTGTGTTTGGGTTGAGTGGGTGGACTAGAATTAGTTTTGTGTGTGACTGCCTAAAATCCCAAAGTAGAGACTGAAACAAGAGGAAGGCTCATTAATTTCTCATATAAAAGTTAAGAGCAGGACCCAGGGATGCTATGGCACTTCGTCGTGCCAGGGACACAAGTTTCTTCAATTTTGTTCCACTAGGTGTGGCCTCATCCTCAAAATTATACCTTATGGTTACGATGGCTGTTCCAGCTCCAGCCATGAAAGCCACGTTCCCAAGGACAGGAAGGAGTGAAGGAAGGAGGTCATGTTCCCAACCCTTTGCTAGTTACATAAATCAGTTATACTCTGGGACCATATGGGGATGGAAGTTCGATCAAGAAATATGATCTTTATTCTGGGCCCAGATAAACATGGTGATTGATATGACTAAAGCAGGAAAGAATGATCACTGGGGGACACTACAGACCTCTGACTCTGTGTGTGTGTGCCTTTATATTTGTGCCCATGCATGTGTGTGAAGCTATGCACATTCCTAAATGGCAAGTGGGAAGGTGAAGATTAAATGAGATGATACATAAGAGATTTCTTTGCAAATGGATAAAGGGCTCTACAAAATTAAGGAATTACTTTAGGACAAATACCTATTTTAGTAGTTACTTATCCACTGTTACAAAAAAAGAGCCTGAGTTTACAACACACTGGCAGATATAAACAAACTAAATAGAATTGGTTACTTCCTCATTTATGTTCCCATGACACTTTAACTTATATTACATAAGTTATTTTTCTTAATAATACTTTCTTTCTCTAAACTCTCTAGACCGTAAACAGCATTTATAAACTTTATACAGTTATAACAGTTATAAAGTTTATTTTCAGAAACTCTCTGGACTGTAAATAACATCTTTGGTTTGAGGAAATTTATTCCCCCCATCTGATGCTTCCTTCCATGTGGGTGGAAATCCATTCATGTAGTACTTTTAGACTTTGCCATCTTAGAATAAGGTTGAGCATGGGGATAAACAACTTAACCGAGAAAATTTGGGTAAGGAAATGGTCACATACAGCTATCCCCCTTCCCCTCTCTCTCTGTGAAGTCCTGTCCCCAAAGACCATACATTCTGTCCTGCTCCTCTGAACAAAAGTTTTAAAGTTTGGGGAGTTAATTCCATTAGGAGTATTGACATCTGGTGCATAGGCAGGGAATATTGAGGTAAAAATCAAGAGGATTAAGTCTGCAAATATGGAGTGGCTAGGACAGATGGATTTCAGCTTTGGGGAGGAGGATGGACTCCTAGCAGTCTTGGCTAGCAGGTTCCAGCAGCTTGCGGTGTTTTGTGCCTGGCCGAGGGACTGATCTATTCATTCTTTCTTCCAGCAAATACTAACTAGTGTCTATTAGCTTCCAAATACTGTTCTCGACACTGGAAATTTGACATTAACTGAAGCAGTCCCAAAGCCTGGCCCTCAAAGGGCTTACACTGCAGCTGGGGAGATAGCCACCAGCAAATATGTATTTTATAATTACAAAGTGACATGTCAAACACCAATCAGTGCTTTGGAGTAAAATAAAAGCAGGGAAGAAGGTGGGTTGGGTGGGTGGCTCTGAGATGACTGAGCACCTTCAAGTTTAAATAGCATGGCCAGAAAAGTCGTCCTGAAGTGAGAGGGTGAGTGATGTGGGAACCTGGGGCAATAGCAGGTGTGGACTTCATTGGTGTATGGCTCTTCCCAGTTTGGAGCCTTCTGGGGTCAGTGGTACAAGGAGTATCTGGCAGAGAGTGCTGGGGATGAAGGGGTCCCACGTCCTGACAGTGACATCTCTTTCTTCCAGGGAGAGACCCACAGCCCTGGTTAGCAATGAAGTGCAGTGTCTAAGAGGGTAAACCCCTCGGGCATGTTGCGGGGGTTGGAGGCACTGTCTTCCTCCATACTTCTGTCCACTTGAAGGGGTGTTGCTAGAGTAACATCCCTGGCCCTGTTTCAGCCTCTCACCTGGGGGAAAAGGGTCACTTGCCTGATTTGATAGGATTTGGGAATAAGGAGTTGGACTGGAAGTGCCGATGGTGCACGTCCAAAATCATTGCAGATGGTGACTGCAGCCATGAAATTAAAAGACGCTTGCTCCTTGGGAAAAAAAGCTATGACAAATGTAGACAGCATATTAAAAAGCAGAGACATTAGTTTGCTGACAAAGGTCCGTCTAGTCAAAGCTGTGGTTTTTCCAGTGGTCATGTATGGATGTAAGAGTTGGACCATAAAGAAAGCTGAGCACTGAAGAATTGATGCTTTTGAACTGTGCTGTTGGAGAAGACTCTTGAGAGTCCCTTGGACAGCAAGGAAGTCAAACCAGTGAATCCTAAAGGAAATCAGTCCTGAAAATTCATTGGAAATACTGATGCTGAAACGGAAGAATAGTTCAGGTGGCCAATCGTTTGGCCACCTGAAGTGAAGAACTGACTCTTTAGAAAATACCCTGATACTGGGAAAGATTGAGGGCAGGAGGAGAAGGGGACGACGGAGGACAAGATGGTTGAATGGCATCAACAACTCAATGGATGTGAGTTTGAGCAAGCTTCGGGAGATGGTGAAGGACAGGGAGGCCTGATGTGCTGCTCTCCATGGGTTCGCAGAGTCAGACACAACTAAGCGACTGAACAACAATTGGATGTGTAGAACTATATCCTTTCCTCTCCACTTTCTCTTTTCTAACTCTGGTTTGTGAGCTTGTACTCTGGATTGATCATGGCCAGGTGGGGAGCTTTGCAATTCACAGGAGAGGGCTGTGGTCATTCGGAGCCCCCTGTGGCTGGTTAATAAGCCTCCTTAAACCTGGTGCTTGGCATTAAGAAACCCTCTTGTCTGCATAATATCACAGACTCTCCTAGCAGCGTTATCAGAAAAAAAAAAAAGATAATTTGATCTTAGTGTATTACTCTTTGATCTTATTTCTCAATTGGATCAGAATTGGATGGGGAAGAAGGCTGCTATGTATTGGTCATGCTCAAGCCCTAAGATTGTGAGTGTGTAGTATCTGTTATCCATGCAATAAATAGTGAATGATAAGTTGATAGTGGAGTGTGTGCTCTTATAACTCACCTTGAGATCTTTTGGAACTGCAACTTCTAGCAAAAAGGGTAATGTAATTTATATAAGAGTGGGAAAAGCTCTAATGAATAGATAACATTAAGAAAGAAAGACCAGAAAGAGATGATTGTTCAGAACTCGGTTTTTCTATTTTAAAGGGTGAAACTTTCTATTCAGCAATACCTTCTCCTTGTGGCATTTAAGTTTGAAAGGGTAGCTCCTTCAGTTGAAGTTGCTGTGGGTAAGTTTTTAACATACCTGCCCAGATTACCACAGTGGAAAAATTGTAAACTTGGTCTTTGACTGTTCGTAAAGTCCCTAAACAACTACAATAAATATGGGCACTGTTCCTTTCTGACACTGTCTCCAAGACTTGGTCTGTCCTGAAACTGAAGATAAGGTTTTGCTTTTCCCTTGGGAGGAATAAAGGAGCTGGGTGTTATAAAAAAACAAAAATAATAGTGGATGTCATGACAAAGGAAGGGCGTTTTCTAAACTTCATAAGGATGGAACCATTTGAGAACCTGCAGAATTCTGAGAGAACACTGAATGGTCTGAGTTTCTAAAGACGGGTGCTTAACACCAGTAACTACACTTTCTGGGCTTTGAGTCATTTTGTGATCATGTTTTAAATATTTTTTTTTCCTTCTTACATAGTTACCGATGAGCCTAAGGGCTCAGACAATGAAAGTCAAAGCAGGAATCATGAGAAAAACAGTTTGCTTTTCTTTTGTATTTTGCTGAGCATTAAAATTACATTTCTGTTTTTAAGTAGAAATTGCAGCGTAAAAGATACCATAATCCATATTTCGGTTCATTTGGGTGGCTGAATTCGGGTGTAATGGGATTTGCTTATATTCTACTGTCTGATAAATGCGACACCATAAACCAGCCTGGAGCTTTCTTGTGTAAACAAAAGACCAGAGAAATTAGCATTTGGATGAACTGCATTTATAAAATGCTATTAGCTTTTGAGATAGATTTAGATTCTTTTCTCTAGTTTGTAAAAATCCTCTACTTCTGTCCTTTTTCTGCTGTGTTATCTACTGAATTCAATGTTATAAACACAAAAGTGTTCAATAAATATAACTCAATGATGACAGGCCTGGATATGAAAACAAAACAACACTCAAAATTGCTAAAGGAAGTTGGTTATTGTTAGAGGTTTTAAAGGCCGTGATAGTACAATTTGGTGGAATTCCCAGCTTCCCCTAAATAATGACAAAAGGTGGCCAGCGCTGTCTCTGTGAGGCCCAGGGGTATCTAGAATAAAGATGAATTAGGAGGAAGTGTCCAGAAGACTTAGCCAAGAGCTTTGTCCTAATAGGATGGAGGGTGGCATAATTCTTAAAATTCTCCTTAAGGAATCATATCCATTGATAAGTTTCCCGGCCCTTCTGAGAAAGGGTGCAGCAGAGCTGTATTAACTTGCTGTGTGAAATAACCCATTACCTTGTTACATCTGGTACATTATAACTGACTTGGTGAGCTTCACTGATATCCCTTCTCTGAGAGTTCATCTTGAATACTTTATGAATGACAGCCAAGCTCTGAGACCCATCACAACCTTTCTTATATAGAGTTGGTCATCCATAAAACCACCGTCCCTTTAAAAAATGACCAATTTTGAACAGATTTGTGAGAAAGGGTACCTCTGCTTCTAAACTGTGAAGTCATATTAATGTAAATAGGGTTAGAGTTGGGAGAGAAATCATCCTGAAATATTACTATTTCAATTCCTTTTGAAGACTGAAACTAGTAATAATTAAACCTAATGCACTCCTTAGGGATTCTTTATTTTCATAGAAATTTGGTTTGAAGTAAGGAAAAATCCAGGTATAGTGTTTCAATGTTGTGCTGAGGGATTGCTTGACTGTTCCTTCAAAAGGTGTGAGCTTGGTTTATTGACAGTTTATGGTTGGATTTTCATAGCAAGCATAAAATAGTTGGAGCAGCAAATGATTTGTGAGTGCCTGTGATGGGTAGGTGTAGGGAGGTACAGACTGTTTTCTCTAGTGATCTGCAGATCTACTGGCACTACAGAACCACTTCTCTGAGTGAGATGACCATATATATCTTTTATTTTTAATATTTTTTAGATTCTGGCCTTCTTCAATGATTACTTCCAACCAGAGTGTTTCTTGCCAGTTCCTCTGTCCTTACGCACTTTGCAGACTAACAGAGTAAGAGCAAAATGAGTCCGTGCCTCAGTTACAAACTACTTATTAGTGTTTTTTAAAAAAATCACTTGTGAGATTCTCTCCAGGTCACCCAGAGACCTCTTAACACTGGAGGATTAAGCAGGAGTCTATGGCAGGCTTTTAGCTTCTCCCATTGCTGTTCATAATAAAGCCCCTTTGTTCGTCAAACTTCACCATATTCATGCAGATTTATGCTAATGATTACTTCCTATGCAAATATTTCAACTTAGTATTTATAACAGAAACTACTGACCAACAGACCTGAAATTGAAGCTTAAATCAGCTCTTAATTGTGAGACCTCCTATATTGTGCTTACTCTCTCTGGGACATAGTTTCACCTCTGTAGCATGGAGATCTTAACTATCTTACAAAGCTGTGGTAAGAATTCAGTAGATGGAAAGCTTTATTAGAGTTTGAAGCACCTTACAGTTATTGAGCAAGTGGTAGATACTACAGTCTGTTCACCTGATCCATTCTCCTCCTCTTAGCAATGGACTTCTGTCTGAATCCAGCCTGTAGCTGGATGCTACAGCTAGGGCTGTAGCATCTAGCCTCCCTTACAACCAAGTGTGGCCGTGTGTTTAAGCTCTTGCCAGAGGAATGAAAGGGAGAGGTATGTATCATTTTTGCTTTATTTACCTAGCAGGATATAGCAGGCCTTGGATTTCAACTTTGTCCTATTTCTGATGGGCTGGAAGGGTTACTAGCAGAGTGACCTTGGAGAGCAAGTATTGTTACACCAGGTCCCTGATCAGAGGAAGGGACAGCGCTGTCAGCTGCCCTAAAATACCTGTCTTGGACCAGGCCCTGGACCTGTCCATGGTCCTGGACCACGAAAGAGAAGTAAATTCTATTTTGTTTGGGCACTTGTACTTTGAGGTCTGTGTGTAAGAGCAGTTAGCCTATTGGGACTGAGCAGGCGCAAACACACAGAATGAATACTGGCCTTAGTTTTCAGTCCTTGTAGATAGAGATCCACAGAGTAATAGAGCTGGAAGGATCTACAGAAGTCATGTGGGGAAAAAAAAATAAAACATTTAGAGAGGGAACAATTTTTATTTAGTCACAGGACAGATTAGTTACAGAACTGGAATAAAATCCAGTGTTCATAACTTTGCTTCTTTCTAAAGTGAATAACAATTAGAATATGTAAGGGCTTCCCAAATGGCTCCATGGTAAAGAGTCTGCCTCCAATGCAGAAGTCGCAGAAGCCTTGGGTTTGATCCCTGGATTGGGAAGATCCTCTGGAGGAGGAAGTGGCAACTCATTCCAGTGTTCTTGCCTGGAGAATCCCATGGACAGAGGAGTCTGGTGGACTGCAGTCCATGGGGTCGCAGAGAGTCAGACACGACTGAGTGGCTGAGCACGCACTGAGCACTGGCAATATTAAAGATCTGCAGTCTAATACCCGAAAGGTGGTAGAGACAGGATGTATGAATAGATTCAGAAAGTGCCCATATAAACTTCTTATAACCGCTCTACAAATGTAAGGGTAGAGAAGTGACATTTTACCCAACCTTTCACTTTCAGGTCAGGATGCAAAACCAGGTCCTTACAGAGCACAAGCTCAGAGGCCTTGTTATTAGCAGTTCCAGAGTGTGACGGGCCCATGTGTCAGACAAAGGGTTGCAGCCTTTTTTGGTCCCATGTGAGAATCGCATCCGAGGAAAAATGACCACTCTAGCAATGGTGCTGGGTATGTTTTAGACACAGCTGCTGGAAGCTTTTGTACTCAAAAAGATTGATCTAAAATGGCCTCTCAAAACATAACCCAAAGAGAAAAAGAGACAAGTTTATGTTTCTAGCATTTGAACCAGAACACGTTCACTCTGCTTTAAAAGGTCTTATGGGACTGAAAAAGCCCAGGGAAATAGAAGTTGCTGTTCTCATTAAAAGAGAGAGGTATTTTTATTCATTGTTTTTATTCACATCAGTTAATTCAACATGCCTTGAAGGGGCCTCTTCCAGGATGGCAATATTAAAGTAGAAGCTTACTCACTAATTATAAACAAACATTAGTCAAGTTGACTTACAAAAGTTGGTGCATGGATAAAAAGCAAAAGAATTACCTTCTACCTGACAGATGGAATGAGTCCCCAAAGTCTCTCTGGGTCTTATAACAACATGCCATGCAAGAGACTTGGAATGAAATCCAAACTCTTTGACTATGCCTTGTAAATGATCTGACCCACACCCACCTCTCACCGTCCGGACCGTCCTCCTGGATTTCACTACTGAGAAGCTGCCCTTTTTTTTCTGTCCTGTGACCATAGCCCCCTTCTGGTGCTGCAAAGTTCTAAGCATGCAGTGACTAAGGCTGGATGCTTCTCCTCTTCTTGCATCTCAAGGCAAACATCACCTCCTTTGAGACATCTTTTTTGACCACCCTACAAAGGGAGGTTCATGCCACTCCATTTTTCCTTCAGTTTAGTTTATTGCCTTCACTTATAGAAATTTCTATTTATTTTATTTTTGTGTCTGTTGATTTACGACTGGGCATTAATTTCCCCTACTGGACAATGGCTGAATCAGAGAATGATCTGTTCCATAAAAGGGGCAAAGTTCAATCCAGAGAGGTCAGAAAACTCCAGGTGGAGACCAAGCTAGAGCACAGGTAGGAAGAAACTGAAACCAAAAGACTCAGGATGGAGAGTGGGAAAGCTGATGGAGTCTCCTTGGGATGGCAGACAGGCTGGGGGAGGCCCAAGTGGAGATCTATCTGTTAATAGTATGGGGAGAGGAACAAGAAGACCAAGGAAGTCAGTGACCCAAGAAGAAGCCAATGAAGCAGAAGCTAAGGCAGGGGAAAGAGGCAGAGTTTTAGATGGACTGATTCCTGGGCCAGTGACTTCACTTCCTTCTGAAGGCGGTGCTGTTTTTCCTTTGGTCAGATGGTTGGAGGATGATTCTTCCTTCTGTCTGGTGTCACCTCTGACCAGTTCTTAATTTTAAACACATATCTGATGCTGAAGCTGAAGCACTAATACTTTGACCACCTGATGTGAAGAGGTGATTCATTGGAAAGGACCCTGATGCTGGGAAGGATTGAGGGCAAGAGGAGAAGCAGGCAGCAGATGAGAAAGTTGGATGGCATCACTGACTCAATGGACTTAAATCTGAGCAAACTCAGGGAGATAGCGAAAGACAGAGAATCCTGGAGCGCTGCAGTTCATGGGGTTGCAAAGAGTTGGACATGACTTAGCAAGTAAAGAACAACAATAACTCAGCAATGGGATATTTTCCAGCACCTAAGGGAGCTGACGCCTATGATAGCAGGTATGCACCTTTGGCCTCAAAGCAGCTTGTAAATCCTGAGCTGTCCTCGCTTCCCTCGATTCTGACAATCATGTGTCCCATTCATACATTGAAACCCTCTTCAAGTTTTCCTTCTTTTAAATTCACCTTCCACTTGTAAGAGAGGAGCCCAGGAATCCTCCTGGTGTGTGGACTGTCCCAAGTACAGATGAATCTCTTTAGACTCTGCCTTTCTGTTGTTATAGTAACAGCAGATGTGCCTTCTGGAACACTGTTGTGAGGATCATAAGAGAGATTTACTTGGTCCCAATTCTATTTCAGACTAAAAAAATCCTATACCCACAATGGTACTTTTTATCATGCATTATTGAAAGCAGGAGAAGTTGACAGAGTAATAGAACCAAATCCTTTTAAGAAGTAGGACGTGTAACATGGTGAAATCTGGTATCTAGTATGTTCTACTTTAGTGAAGAAAATATAATGCTAATACTTTACCTTACTGTGATCATCAGCATAAATTGTGCAGTAAAATATATGAGTATAATGGAAACTTCAAAAACGTCAAATAGTTTACATATGATATAAAATGCATTTTACCTAGCTTCGATTTTTATATTGGTAAAATGAATGAAACAGTGCATTTAAATGCAGAAACCCATATTATCATAAACATATTTGCTAAAAACAGGAAGCATAAATTGTGGTTAAATTTAGTAATGTCTGAGGGTATGCTTGAATGTTTCTTTGTGATTAAACGTGAACAATTGCTTCTTTAAGGTAAAGGTCTGTGTATATGTGATTAATCCAATTGAAATGAAAGTGCAGACAGCTCATGCCATGCCTGGTTATCAGAATGATTGATTTTAGTCTGTGCTTCCAGGTGAAAAAAATATCTGTTAATAATCCTAGCAGCCCAGCCCCTGATGTCACTGATAGCTCAATGATTTCTGCACATTCTGCATTATGGAGCTCATTTGCAGGTAGAAGGTCTACACAATAATCCATTGGATCACAAAATTATAGCATAAAAAAATGACATCCAGATTTATGCAAGAGTTATGACTGCAAAGTGCGTTTCATCAGTGAGAAGTTTAAAATTGCTGCTGTTGTCGCTGTCACGGGCATGTTATTTTCTTTGGTTTCTGTGTAGGCAAGGCTGTCAAGCTTTTATCACACAAACTGGTGTTTTTGTGTACCATAGCTCTCTGCCTGATGGTGACAGCCAGTCTCTGAACCCGGGTTGTTATTAAGTCTTCAGCTTTAAGATAGTACTTTACCAACTTGGCTGAATTACACTTGATCATAAACGCCTTAATGTTTTACTGGGTATAAAAAGTTCGGAGCAAAATACGAAAGTACTCTGCCGTAAGTATTGGTGGGTTGCTGGTAGAGGCTGTTGCTGTTTGTCACTGCAGAAAAAATGTTGTCATCCTTAAAAGTCTCAGTTCTGGGTCCTCTTGAAATGAAGCACTGGGTTTAGCCAGAAACTTCTCATGTAAAAGTCAGATGTCTTCTCTATCCTCTAACCCCTGATTTTTTAGACTTACTCACTATATCATCCAATTGTCAAACACTGCAGCCCTGTGCCCTTCTGCTAAGAAACTTATTTTCTCTCTACCAAGCTATTTGTTTCTGGATGCATGTTGGTCTAAAATGTCTCTGGGGATTTATCTGGCACCAACTCTCTTTCAGATTAAATTTTTTTCACGTACTCACAATTGGTTTTGGTGCTTTGCTATAAAGAAACCAGGAGAAACTGACAGAGCAATAGAGCCAAATCTTGGAAGGAAAGCAGTGAAGATGTCTTTTATATGATGAAATATTACACATAGCATGTTCTACTTATATGGAGGGAAGCATAATGCTAATACTTTATCTGGTTTTGATTATTAGGGTATATTGCAAGGTAAAAATATACAGATAGAAGGGAAGCATCAAATGGTGCAAATAACACATCTAAACCAGTGAGTAGAAGTTGCTCAGTTGTATCCGACTCTTTGCGACCCCATGGACTATACAGTCCATAGAATTCTCCAGGCCAGAATACTGCAGTGGGTAGCCTTTCCCTTCTCCAGGGGATCTTTCCAACCCGGGAATGGAACCCAGGTCTTCCACATTGCAGGAAGATTCTTTACCAGCTGAGCCTCAAGGGAAACTGAAGAATACAGGAGTGGGTAGTCTATCCCTTCTCCAGTAGATCGTCCCGACCCTGGGATTGAACTGGGGTCTCCTGCATTGCGGATGGATTCCTTACCAACTGAGTTATCAGGGAAACCCCTTCTAAACCGGAGTGTATTCATTTATTTGGCTTCAGTTGTTATATTTGTGAAAAGTGTGAATCAATGTATGCAGAAGCCTTTCTTAGAAGATTTTATATAATTGTGTCTGGTACAATACCTGTCCCTCAACAGGTGATATGTGACAGGAGTCATTATTATTATTATTAATGTTATAAGAAAAAAAGAATAGAATCACATGTATGTTTATGTGTTGAAGGCCAAAGTAAGACGGCTAGAATAAATGAGAGTTCTTGAAGAAATACACACCTAAAGAATCTGTACCACTTCCACTTCCTAGAGCTTGCCTGGCTGTGTGTGTGCTCAGTCACGCAAGTCATATCTGACTCTGCAAGTGCATGGACTGTAGCCCACAAGTCTCCTCTGTCCATGGAATTCTCCAGGCAAGAATGCTGGAGCAGGTTGCCATCTCCACCTCTAGGGGATCTTCCTGACCCATGGGTGGAACCCATGTCACCTGCATCTCCTGCATTGGCAGGCGGATTTTTTACCACTGTGTCACCTGGGAACCTCTTGCCTGGCTATATTCTTATTTTATTTTTATTGGAGTATAGCAGCTTTGCAATATTGTTTAGTGTCTACTGTACAGCCGAGTAAATCAGCTGTGAAAGTGAAAAGTGAAAGTGTTAGTCATTCAGTCATGTCCGACTCTTTGCAACCCAAGGGACTGTAGCCTGCCAGGCCACACTGTCTGTAGGATTCTCCCAGTAAAAATATTGGAGTCAGTAGCCATTCCCTTCTTCATGTGATCTTCCCAATCCAGGAATCAAACCTTCCTAACCCAGGTCTCTTGCATTGCAGGCAGCTTCTTAACCATCTGAGCCATCAGGGAATCAGCTATTTGTATACATTTATCCCCTCTTTTTAAAATTTCCTTCCCCTTTAGGTCACCACAGAGCATTGAGTAGAGTTCTCTCTGCTATGCAGTAGGTTATCATCAGTTACCTACATACATAGTATCAGTCGTCTATGTATGGCAATCCCAGTTTCCCAATTGACCCCAACCCTGCTTTCCACCTTGGTATCTGTATGTTTATTCTTGACATCTGTGTCTCTATTTCTGATTGTAAATACTTTTAAAGAGACTATATTAATCCTGACCTTAATCCCTGGGGCTGTGCTAGCCAAGGCAGTAGCCACTAGCCACACGTGCTTATTTAAAGTTCAGTAAAGTAAAAAAATTGAGTTCTTCAGTCACACTGGCCGCACTCCATGTTCCCAACTGGCATGTGTGGCTAGTGATTACCTATTGGACAGTGCAGAGAGCGTCTACATCACTGCCAAGAGCTGTATTAGACAGTGCTGCCCTAGGGTAAAGGGCAAAGAACCCAAGGTCTGTGAGGTCTGCACGATACAGAACAAAGCTGTGCAGTCAAGGGGATACCAGACCTGTTTGTGGAAACCAATTAGCAAGGGACTGAAGAAGAACAAATTGTGCCGTGTAGATGCATTGTAAAGGCCTTGGCGTCTCGTGAATGAAATATGCAGGTAAACAGGAAAAACATCAGTCACCATTCAGCATCACCTCTCAGCATCCCCTTGGGATTTTATGGGTCCCAATGAGACAAATGGAAGGGAAACCAAACCCAAAGCCCCAAATAAGATTATCCAAGAGAAAAGTATTTCTTTATAAAATGCATGTGAAACCATATGAGTCATCTTAAAAGTGGCCCTTTGCTAGCACAGTATGGTTTGGTTGTTTCTTTAATGTATCTGAATTTAATCATGGTTAGAAGGTGAACAAACTCAATCTTGGTTACCCATTCTTATGTAAGTTTCCAGTGATCCATCACATCATCATGAATTGTGCTACATTTATTAATGATGCTCACTTAATTAATCCCAAGAGAGACAGGAGCTAACGTCTGTCTTAGTCTCGGCAATTACTAGAAATGAAACCGATGGCATTGCCTTCAGAATAAGTGACTCGAATTAAATATGTGTAATATTACTTTGACATTCTGTCACAGAAACAATGTAAAAACATGTGACATTTAAAGGTTTATAGGTTTTTCTCTATGGAAGTTTCTTAACTTTCTTCATATACTTTCAAATAATTTAAGTCACTTCAGTTAGGGAAAATTGTAGAACCCTGCCTTAAAAGATTCTACCATGTGTGACCTCCTAGGGAATATGAATGCAGTAAATTTTGCTGAATTTCACTGAATTGAAAACTGAAATTGTCACTTATTGGAGAGTGCAGTGACTTGTGTGGTATTGTCAGCATATTAAATCTTGGGTGAAAGTTAGAAACATTATTGATTGTTTTTAAATTAGAGAAGTGTCTGTGTGTTCAATATCAATTTCAGTTCATTTTTTAGAAATCAAGAAATACATTAGAATTGTAGCACTGGCAGGGACCTCAGCTGACCACACTGCCTTTCCTCCTAGACTCTAAGCCCAGCTGGATAAAAGTGATCCCTGCCCACTTGCTGGGCACAGGGGAGTGGGGAGAAAGAAAGGACGCTGGACTGTGGGTCCCTGTGACTTGTAATCTAGCTCCAGCTCTGCCACAGTTTTTCTCCAAATTCTGCAACTTCCCAGGGCTCAGCTTTTTTAATGATAAAATGAGGGAAATGAACAAAATAATGTCTATAGCATTTTCTACTAGTTTCTGTTGTTACATAACAAATTACCACAAAGTTAGTGATCTAAAATAATGCCCAGTTAGGACAAAGGACCTGAAGAGATATTTTTTCCAAAGAAGACATCCAAATGAGCAACAGGTATATAAAAAGATGCTCGACATCACCCATCATCATGGAAATATGCAAATCAAGATTACAGTGAGGTGTCACCTCACACCTGTTAGGATGACTTTTATCTAAAAGACAAGAGAGATGCTGGCAAAGATGTGGGAAAAGGGAACTCTGGTGCACTGTTGGTGGAAATATAAATTGCTGCAAAACAGTATGGTAACTTCATACTGGAAAAAAGTATGGAGATTCCTCAAAAAACTAAAAACTGAACTACAATGTGATCCAGCAATCCCACTCCTGGGTATATATCTGAAAGAATTGAAATCAGCATCTTGAAGAGATAGCAGCATTCCCCATCCCTCCATACACACAATGGCAGAGGGATGGAGCCCGCCTGCCTTCACTCCCTAGAAGCAGCCTTTGTTCCCGCCATCTATAGGGAGGCATTTTGAATGAGCTGACCTTTCTGCAGTCTAGTCCCTTTGTGCCAATTTCAAATGACTTAAATGGTTATAGTAGTGCTTTTTCTTGTGATTTTTTGGGGTACAAATAGATGAAGTAAAATCTGAAAGTACAGATAATCCAACAGACAAAAATGAAAACCATCACAACCCTGTCATCTGGATATCCACTGTGAACGTTGAGTCACATAGTTTTCTAGATATTTTTCTGTGATATGTGCATCAGGTCTTTTTTAAAGGATATTATACAACATTTACCAATATATAGTGAAAATTTTTATGTCACTGAAGATATTTCTGTAGTATTTTAAGTTCTGTGTTTTATGTGTGTGAGTGCTCAGTTGTGTCCGACTCTTTGTGACCCCATGGACTGTAGCCCTCCAGGCTCCTCTGTCCATGGGATTTCCCAGGCAAGAATACTGGAGTGGGTTGCCATTTCCTCCTCCAGTGGATCTTCCCAATCCAGGAATCAAACTCACATTTCTTGCATCTCCTGCATTGGCAGGGGAATTTTTTACCACTGCCCACCCGGGAAGTTCTCCTAACATTGTCTTCCATCTTGTGGGTAGGATAGTGTTTATTCAATCATTTCTGATAAACATCTGTGTTGCTTCCATTTCTCACTTTTATAAGTAATGCTTCAGTGGATGTATATATATGGCTAGATCTTTGGGTATCGTATTAATTACCTAGGATAAGTTGCTAGAAGTGAGGGTTTTTTGGATAAATCACACACACATATTGAAATCTTTTAAAATGTTTTGGTAATGCCTTCTAATTGTAAAATGCCCATTAACTAATACGGCATCTTGGCAAGAACACTGTATTTGCGGTAGTAAGTTGGGCTGGCGCTTTATTTCACTGATTGCTCACTCTATAATTTTGATCAAATCAGTATTTCTAACATTCAGTGTACTCACCAGTAAAATAAAAATAGTCTAACTCACTGTATCTACCTCAGATAGAAGGATTTATATGCACAAGGGAAGTGACCTTCAGGAAATAGTCCATCATATCCACTGAATTACACCTCTTCTGAGAAATTTTGATTGTGCTAAAATCTCCCAAGAGTGTCCTGTGGATCCAGTAACAGCCCTTTGACTACCCCACTCTCCGTAGTCCTGACCCAAAAGTGTGCTTCCGTATTTGCGTGTCTGTGGCTTTGCTTGTGCAGTGAAGTGTGTGCTGTAGGAACTCTGCTCTCCGTGGTTACTGTATTTATTTATGCTTTTGTCACCTTGCTTTTTCAAGCTGGCTATTCACTCATCCCCCTGCCGATCTATTATGTTCTCTATGGGGTTGTCTTTATTGGTATTCACAGGTGGCATTTAGCACTCATATGGCACTCTTCATCTTGAAAGCACTTTATAGACATTAGCTAATTAATTTTCACATCACAGTGCGATAGGTGGGGAACTAATCTAAGCATCTGAGCTATGGCCATGAAAGGTGTGTTCACGTACAATAAATTATTATTGTATTATTCTTTGGAAGAAGATGAGATGGTTGCGTAATTTGTCCCAAACTTCAGAAAGTATGTACAGTATGATTGAAATTCAAGCCAGATCTGATAGGTAGTTGTATCACAGGCCTTCTTACTAACGCTGATCCGGCTTGCTCCCAAAAGCAGTGTCACGGGAATGAAACCCACCAGCTGGTTTCCCTTTCTGCTCTGCGGGTGGAGCAGCAACATTGGCACTTGAGTCACTATCTTTCCTTCTTTCCCTTCTGAATGATGGCACTTACTGAAATGAACCCGATGGGAAGTTTGAAAATATTTCAGAGAAGCCTCCAAGTTTATGAGAGAGGATGGGCAGCAGCGGGAGGCAATACCCCATGTAGATCAGTTGTGGCTGGACCGTTGTTTGTTTTTGAAATCTTAAGTTTATCTCATTGGTAAAGTGATGTCACTGCTCTTGCTTGGGCAGATGGGAAAGTAATAAGGGTGAAAACCTCTTGGCTTGGCTCTCCTGAGCTGTACCAGCAGGGATCCTAGAGTAGAGAAAGGAGGCAGGAAAAGGAGGACCCAGGAGAAGAGGTAGCTCTGGCTTTTGCTCTTTAGCCGCTGGGCTTCCCTGGGGCCAAGATTTCCTGACTGCTTTCTGATCTTGGGTACCAATCTGAGTTCCCAACATTGATTTCAGAGAAGAAAGAATGCTGGTAAACCTGGTTGCTTTGAAGAAAGGGAGCTTGGTCAGGATCCCCTAGAATTCTCCTTCCTGAAAAGTTCATGGATGGAACTTAACGCAGTGATAGTCTTTCTCTCTTCAATGTTATAACTGAAGATAGTGTGAGGATCACATTCTTGTAACAGAATATCTAACCCCATTCCCTGTGTCCTGAAATGTGGTCCAGACTTGCAGCAATAGCAATACAGGTAAAATCTCTAGGCTTTGGAAGTTGATGATGTGCCTGCTGGTGGAGGAGGGAGACAGAACAAGTCCTGACGTTTGGTTCATTTGCCAATAGCTCTTCTCTAATAGTCACATTTCCCTGGTCTCAATAGGTTCTCAGGCCAGTGAGTATCAGTCTGAACACCTAAGCAGATGGCCTAAATAAGAGGGGAGATTTGACATTTAGCTGTTAATTTATTTTACGATGTGGGCTGCCATGTATTATACATGAGGTAAATAGAAGCGATGGACTAATTATGGAAACGTGTGCTGCCTTCCGATTACTCTTGGATTACATGTTTAATATTTTGAAGAATTCCAATTATAGGAAGATTTGCCACTGCGGCAAACTTTTATTTGTGGAATTCCCAATTTTTCTCCACTGAGGCTCAGCTGATTTTGTTCGGCTAAGTAAATGAACATCCTAGACTTTCCAACACAATTGGATTTTTTTTTTTTCTGGTTGAATCATATTTTAGACTTATATTTTTGACAACCTATTTCACAGTTGGTTGGCCTCCCCCTCCCAATCTGGGATTCTCCTCCACTTTCAAATAGTAGATCCACATTTGTTATCATAAAAGGGCAATCTTGTCATTTTAAAAAGATCACTTCTGGTTAATTCAAGATCTGTAACTTGTTTTGGTCTATTAACTTTCTCATATTTCTTTCAAGAACAGTTTGATTGGGAAGGGAATGGATCAACACAGCAAAATGGTTTAACATTATCCAAAAGTCTGGTTAAAAATTATATATTTTTTTAAAAAGCAAAAATAACTAGGTTCTTTCAAGCTTAGGTTAGCAGTAATAGAAGCACTAGAATGTTTGAAAATCAGAGGATTATTTTAGTTTGTCTAAGACTTAATAAAACTCAATTTTGTTTTGTTTTGGACTTGTATTCTAATTTATGCTAATAACCCAGAGCCATCCTTCTCAATTTCCTAAAAATTTGAAATTTAATAAAAATGGAAATTTTTTGTTTGTTTGCTTTTCAGTTTAAGCTAATTATTGCCTCTAATGCAGACCTTACCAATTTTATTTTGATCTTTTACCAAAAGTAGTCACCATACAATAAAGCATGGTAGCTTTATTACAAAGGAGAGTATCATACATTTCATGGTTTTAGCATTATATCCATAAACAGTTATATTAGTCTTACATGCTTATATCTAATCTCATTCCAAACAGTCATTTGAAACAGTTTATACAAATATTAATATATAAACTAAAATAGAAAAATTATAAAATGTTTTATAAATCAGTAACAGGAACAGACTAGGAAGTCAAAACTTGGGGAAGAGTTTAAACATAAATAGAAGGAGCACAGTTGCTAAAGATAACCACAAGTTGGCTTTATGTTTCTTGATATCCCAATGAAAAGAGGAAAAGGATTAATCTCATAAGACAAATGATCCTCTAGGAACAAAGAAACCTGTTCCTCAGGGAAAACAAAGCTTTTTTTTTTCTTATAATCAAGTTAATATCAGTGTCTTATTATACATAATATTAATATCTTAGCATACAGTTTTGGGCTTCCCTGGTGGCTAAGACATTAAAGAATCTGCCTGCTATGCAGGAGATCTGGATTTGATTCTTGGGTTGGGAAGATCTCCTGGACAATGGAATGGCTACCCATTCCAGTATTCTGGCATAGAGAACTCCATGAACAGAGGAGACTGGCAGGCTACAGTCCACGGGGTCACAAAGAGTCAGAGTGACTCACTTTCATACATTTTTGGAGTAATTCTCAATATAAGCTTTGTTACTTTTGGGTCATTTTTGTTCCATAACAAAACTCAAGCATGTTTTAAATGTTCGAAACAATAAACATTTGTTGTTTCTCTCTGTTCTATGCATTGTCTGAGTGGCACTTTTGGTCTGGGCTGGTTTCACTGTGGTAGGACAGACAAGGATGGTCTGACCTGGGACTTCGTGGCTGGCTGGCTCCCATCTCTACATGATTCCTCATCCGCAAGGCAATCAGGCTCGTACCTGTGGTGGCTTTTCTGTTCCCATTGGTAAGAGAGAGCACACTCCAATGTGCAAGCCATCTTCAAGTCTTTGTTGATGTCTTATTGGCCAAAACAGGTCATATGGCTGACCCCGGTTGGTTCAGGAAATGAAGAAAGAGACCTCCTCACTTAAGGGTGAAAGCTGCAAAGGGACAAGAATGCAGAGAAGGGAGGAACTGGTGTAGCTCTTTTGCATACCACCTGCCACAGTTGGAAAGCCCATCTCTCTGTACCACTCCCCATTAATCATTAAGGCTCAGCCCAAGCCCGCAGTGGAGAAGAAGGACATTGTGTCAGCTATCAATTTGTTGCATCTCAGCTCTAAATGCACCCTTCAATATATATGCTCTGTGATAGCCAATGGAATTCCTTTCAACACTGAGCACGGTGGTCAGCTTTCTCAGTAGAAGGCACTGGAGGAACATTACAAAAGGAAGAGACTTCCTGCAGTTTCTGATGGGCTGAGGTCAGCAGTGTGGGTGTGAAGCACCCCGTAGAACCTGCCCCAGCCAAAGGCCCTCAGCCCTTCTGTGACTTTACAGCCTTGGCCTGGTGATAAGCTTTCCACAGTCCTCTTCACATGGAAACCAAACCCTGAGCAGCCTGCAAACATCTGCCTATCAGCCAAAGAGTCACACCCTGATCTGTGGTCCCACTGGCTTCTTCTTCACCACCCTGGGCAGCCCAGATGCTCTGATGGCCTCTGCCCCAGACCCGCCGGCCCCCAGCCCCTCCCCGCACACCTGTGTTCCTGGTTGCTGATCACCTGTTCCCCTGCCTGCTCACCACAGGCCACCTAGTGTTTGCCCAGCAACTCCAGGCCAGCTCTGGCCTGGCTAAGGCAGTTCGCTTCTCTGCTATCCAGGGACCAAACCACCCCTTCTCCCATGAAGTCTGCATGTCTTCCATGCCCTGCTTTAGATGCTCTCCTTCAGCCCGAGGGTACCAGGTGGAGTTTCCTTTTTCTTATGGTTTCCTTTTAATTAAAAATAATAATTCTTATATTAAACTTCTCTTGTTTACCTACTGTGTGGTTTCCTTTCTTGGTTGAACCCAGGCAGGTATAGAGGACATGGAAAAGCTAAAGAATGCCCTCCCTGATCCTATGAGCAAGTAGACAAGCAGGGAGATAGGAAGGGAAATAAAGGAGGAGAGCTTTGGGGAAGAAGGGAATGCAGGCAAAGGGAGCTAGTCATTTTTCTTCTCCTTTCCCCTGAGAGTGGAAGCTAAGAAAGCATGTTTTGCGCATTAGAGCTACCCAGTCAATGGATAGTAACGAGAAGTCTCATACATTAGTGTGAGAGTATATTGAGGCATAAATTCTGACAAATGTTTGACAGTTGATGTTGTTGTTTAGTGAAACTCAAAATATGAATATTCTATGACCCAGAGATTTCAATTCTAGGAATTTACCCAAGAAAAATGGAAACATATGTCTACAAAAAGTTTTGTACAAGAATTTTCAGAACAGCTTTTTTATAACAGGCCTAAGCTGAAAATAGCTAGAGTTTCCATCAATAGGAAAACTGATAAAATGTGGCCTAGTCATACCTTGAAATACTATTTAGTAATTAAAAAAATTACATGCAATAACATGATGACTCTCCCAGACATCTGTCCATCCATCCACCTATTCATCTTATTTTTCTATGTATGTCAGAGAAAATTATAGACTTCTGTATACATGCATGTGCATACTCAGTCACTTCAGCTGTGTCTGACTCTTTGCAACCCCATGGACCATAGCCCTCCCAGCTCCTCCATCTCCCATCAAGAAAACTGGAGTGGGTTGCTATGCCCTCTTCCTGGGAATCTTCCCGACCCAGGGATTAATCCCACATCTCCTGCATTGCAGGTGGATTCTTTACCACTGAGACATCTGTGTATTTCCTGCTAGATACTTCAGCATACTTAGTGTTAACGAGTTCTGATTGCTAAGTTATGTGAAATAAATCTTATGAAAAAGAGCACAAAGTATTCATCCAAATGAAGTTCTCAAAAAGGAAAATCTAATCTATGGCAGATAAAAATGAGAACATTGGTTGCCTCTGGGGAGGTGGGGAGGTGAGGGGAAGACTGTTGAGTGGGAGGGGACCTGAGGGAATTGTCTGGAGTTTTGATAGTTTTCTGATACCTTGATAAAAGTTTGTGTAACACAGAGATAAGTATATGTTTGTCCTTGTCACCATCTACAAATGTACCCTTCAGTTTTGTCTAATTCGTTATATGCACATGTTACATCAAAATGAAAGTTGTAAACAAATATAACTAGTTAATGATAAGTAGGCTGATGGATAGGTACATGATAAAGAGAAAGTATATTCAAATGTTAATAGAAACTAGATGGTGAGTACCTATGTATTTACTGTAAAATTCTCCCCACTGTGACTACATTTCAGATTTTCATTAGAGCAGATCTTGTTTTTTTTAAATCTTTATACATATATTTTGACTGTGCTGGTCTTTGTTTTTCATAAGAGGAAATCTTTTTTTTTTTTAATTATATTTATTTACTTTTGGCTGTGCTGGGTCTTGGTTGCTGGCGGTGAGCTTTCTCTAGTCGTGGTGAATGGGGGTTACTCTCTAGTGGTGGAGTGTGCGTTTCTCACTGCAGGGCTCCTCTTGTTGCAGAGCAAGGCTCTAGAATGTGTGTTCAGGAGTTGCGGCACATGGGCTTAGCTGCTCCACGGCATGTCGGGTGTTCCTGAATCAGGGCTCAAACCTGCATCTCCTGCATTGGCAGGTGGATCTTTACCACTGATCCACCAGGGAAGCCAAAGAGGAAATCTTTAAAAATAGCCAGTAAGTTTGGGGAGCTACAGAGCTTTCAGTCTACGAGGATATATCCCCTGGCTACCAGGAGAAGACTGTAGTTCATTAGGTGAAGCTACATACACAGCCGTGTCCACGTGGCATGGTTCAAGGGCACTGGGATAACAGTAGAAAGTGTGTAGATACACATGTCCCAAGGCAGAGCTCCTCATGCTTTGACTGTGATATTCTTACACAGAAGTTTTCTCGTGTCCCAGAATGGAGACTTGGAGGTGCTAAAGGCACCTGTGAATGGCATTTTTGGGTCAGGGTGAGGAGGCCATTGTAGGTGGCAACAAAATTAGGAGCAAAAGGCCAAGTCTTGGTCAAAAGGCCCACATAATGGATGTTAACATGATGTGCAATAGCTAAAAATCAGTCAAACCTCATAGGTCACCTGTCCGTTCATTCATTCATTTTGTGATCAGCTACTGTGTACTGTACAGTGTTCTAGTATTGGAGGTGCAGCAATCAACAAAATCAGTTGAATCTTTATGGTTAAAAAAGCTTATATCCCAGTGGGGGAAGCACAGACAGCAAATAAGTAAGCAAGTATAGCGTATATGTCAGATGCTGATAGATGTTATGGACAAAATAAAATAAGGGAATTATATGGGAAATATCAGAATAGGGGCATTATTAATAGTATTCTAAAAAGGCTAGTCTGAAAATGACTTAAACGTAAGATAATATTTAAATACTATCTATGACAAACCTAGACAGCATATTAAGAAGCAAAGGCATCACTTTGCCGACTAAGGTCTGTATCACTTTGCCGGTCAATATAGTCAAAGCTGGGCATCTGGTATGGCTTTGACTCATGATGGCTCAGCAGTAAAGAATCCGCCTGCAAGTCAGGAGCCAGGATATGTGGGTTCAATCCTGGATTGTGAAGATCCCCTGGAGGAAGGCATGGCAACTCACCCTAGTATTCTTGCCTAGAGAATCCCATGGACAGAGGAACATGGTGGATTAAAGTCCATAGGGTTGCAAAGAGTTGGATACGACTGAAGCACCTTTAGCATGCATGCATAGTCAAAGCTATGGTTTTTCCTGTAGTCATGTATAGATGTGAGAATTGGACCATAAAGAAGGCTGACACGACTTAGCGACTGTACAACAACAACAATTAAACGAATCCAGATACATTTTAAGAGAGTTTTTTTTTCCCTTGAATTTTCTTCTCTCATGGATGAGACTACAATATAGTGCATCTCTTGAAGACTGTTCTGGTAATTTTCCTGGTAAGATGAGAGTCATGGCAAAGTTGTCAAACTGCAAGAGAGGCAGGTGACAAGAGATGGAGTTCTTAAAGCAATAAAGAGAAAAGTTAAAAAAAAAAAGATCAATTCAGTTCAGTCGCTCAGTCATGTCTGACTCTTTGTGACCCCATGAATCGCACCATGCCAGGCCTCCCTGTCCATCACCAACTCCCGGAGTCTATGCAAACCCATGTTCATTAAGTCAGTGATGTCATCCAACTATCTCATCCTCTGTCATCCCCTTCTACTCCTGCCCTCAATCTTTCCCAGCATCAGGGTCTTTTCCAATGAGTCAGCTCTCTGCATGAGGTGGCCAAAGTATTGGAGTTTCACCTTCAACATCAGTCCTTCCAATGAACACGCTGGACTGATCTCCTTTCAGATGGACTGGTTGGTTCTCCTTGCAGTCCAAGGGACTCTCAAGAGTCTTCTCTAACACCACAGTTCAAAAGCATCAATTCTTCAGTGCTCAGCTTTCTTTATAGTCCAACTCTCACATCCATACATGACCACTGGAAAAACCATAGCCTTCACTAGATGGACCTTTGTTGACAAAGTAATGTCTCTGCTTTTTAATATGTTGTCTCAGCTGGAGCAGCTGTGAAGAGATACCCCACGTCCAAGGTAAGCGAAACCCAAGTAAGAGGTAGGAGCTGAGTGAGGGAATCAGAGGCAGACAAACTGAAACCACAATCACAGAAAACTAGCCAATCTGATCACACAGACCACAGCTTGTCTAATTCAATGAAACTAAGCCATGCTGTATGGGGCCACCCAAGACGGAGGGGTCATGGTGGGGAGGTCTGACAAAATGTGGTCCACTGGAGAAGGGAGTGGCAAACCACTTCAGTATTCCTGCCTTGAGAACCCCATGAACAGTATGAAAAGGCAGAAAGATAGGACACTGAAAGAGGAGCTCCTCAGGTCAGTAGGTGCCCAATATGCTACTGGAGATCAGTGGAGAAATAACTCCAGAAAGAATGAAGGGATGGAGCCAAAGCAAAAACAACACCCAGTTGTGGATGGGACTGGTGATAGAAGCAAGGTTCGATGCTGTAAAGATCAATAATGCATAGGAGCCTAGAATGTTAGGTCCATGAATCAAGGCAAACTGGAAGTGGCCAAACAGGAGATGGCATGAGTGATCATTGACATTCTAGGAATCAGAGAACTAAGATGGACTGGAATGGGTGAATTTAAATCAGATGACCATTATATCTACTACTGTGGGCAGGAACCCCTTGGAAGAAATGGAGTAGCCCTCATAGTCAACAAATAGTCCAAAATGCAGTACTTGGATGCAATCTCAAAAATGACAGAATGATCTCTGTTCGTTTCCAAGGCAAACCATTCGATATCACCACAGTTATCCAAGTCTATGCCCCGACCAGTGATGCTGAAGAAGCTGAAGCTGAACGGTTCTATGAAGGCCTACAAGACCTTTTAGAACTAACACACAAAAAAGACGTCCTTTTCATTATAGGGGACTGGAATGCAAAAGTAGCAAGTTAAGAAACACCTGGAGTAACTGGCAAATTTGGCCTTGGAGTACAGAATGAAGCAGGGCAAAGGCTAATAGAGTTTTGCCAAGAGAATGCACTGGTCGTAGCAAACACCCTCTTCCAACAACACAAGAGAAGACTCTACACAAGGACATCACCATATGGTCGACACCAAAATTAGATTGATTGTATTCTTTGCAGCCAAAGATGGAGAAGCTCTATACAGTCAGCAAAAACAAGACCGGGAGCTGACTGTGGCTCAGATCATGAACTCCTTATTGCCAAATTCAGACTTAAGTTAAGAAAGCGGGGGAAACCACTAGACCATTCAGGTATGACCTAAATCAAATCCCTATGACTTCACAGTGGAAGTGAAAAATAGATTTAAGGGACTAGATCTGATAGACAGAGTGCCTGATGAACTATGGACGGAGGTTTGTGACATTGTACAGGAGACAGGGATTAAGACCACCCCCATGGAAAAGAAATGCAAAAAAGCAAAATGGCTGCCTGAGGAGGTCTTACAAATAGCTGTGAAAAGAAGAGAAATGAGAAGCAAAGGAGAAAAGGAAACATGTACCCATTTGAATGCACAGTTCCAAAGAATAGCCAGGAGAGATAAGAGCCTTCCTCAGCGATCAATGCAAAGAAATGGAGGAAAACAATAGAATGGGAAAGACTAGAGATCTCTTCAAGAAAATCAGAGATACCAAGGGAATATTTCATGTAAAGATGGGCTCAATAAAGGACAGAAATGATATGGACCTAACAGAAGCAGAAGATATTAAGAAGAGGTGGCAAGAATACACAGAAGAACTGTACAAAAAACATCTTCATGACCCAGATAACCACAATGGTGTGATCACTCACACTCACTTAGAGCCAGACATCCTGGAATGTGAAATCAAGTGGGCCTTAGGAAGCATCACTACGAACAAAGCTAGTGGAGGTGATGGAATTCCAGTTGAGCTATTTCAAATCCTGAAAAATGATGCTGTGAAAGTGCTGCACTCAATATGCCAGCAAATTTGGAAAACTCAGCAGTGACCACAGGACTGGAAAAGGTCAGTTTTCATTCCAATCCCAAAGAAAGGCAATGCCAAAGAATGCTC